>NC_068391.1:5250674-5448174 GCF_023724105.1 Carassius gibelio | reverse complement strand
AATATAATTTATGGATGGTGATGTTGTGTTCAAACAAAGAATGTAAAAAAAATAAATAAAATAAAAGGTTTGGGGATATTATTTTAAAAATAAAAATATATTTAAAAAATAATAAAATAAAATAGCGAAGGTATTCTGGAAGCTTCCATATAATGGGAACAAGCCATTTGAAACACACTCTCTCTCTCTTTCATTGGAGATATTTGTGCATAATTAAATGTTCTGACCTCAAGGTCAACATACATTACTTACCATCTTGAGGCCTCAGCAGGAAAAATATCTGCGATATTATATAATCTGTATGACAGCTTGTATAAAAATCCTTAAAGCTCGCAGTCGACAGATGTAAACTACTGACACCTGACATTGCAAATGTCTATGAATCAGACTGGCATGTTTCAAGCATCCATTCCCAATATATAGCATTATATTTGATTCTACATTTTATAAAGTACAACACATTTTAACATTTTTAATATTCTAATTTAAACAAAACAAATTACTCAAAAGATAAAAAGAATAAAATTAATAAGATATCCATATCCACTTGCCTACCACATTTGTTGCATGATTTGCTTTTAAAAAAGCTATATCTGACACTCTGTGCCTACATACATTACACTATAAATATTTTGGTTAATTGTTTGTGGTTGAAATCACAATCCATCATTTGTATATTTGGGTGGGTTGGTGCTGGGTTTTTACCTCTTAGAGGGGAAAGGTGCAGGTGGTGTGTCCCCACTGATACTATCGCAGTAACGCTCCAGGAAACTGCGCAGGTATGTAAACGTGCTCTCCTCCAGATCGACACAAAATGGCCTGTGCCAAGCCACCAGCTGCCTGCCAGGCGCACAAACACACATTGATAATTCACACTCAGTCCTGTCAGGAAAACAATGCAACTGAACAGCTGTGAAGAATGGAAAATGAAAAATGTAAATGCTTTAATGTATTAATACATTAGCGGTGAAACTCATGCCAGATTTTTGATTACATTTTTGATTTGTGTAAATGAGAACGGTGCCATTTCCTGCAGGCTCAAACTCATTTAAGGACAAACTGCTTTTGGTTTGGGTTTAGATCATGAAGAGATGGCTTTTTATTCCATTTACATTATTCATAAGCAATGAGATATATAAGTCATGAAATACCGAACATGCATTGTGAAAAAGCCATAAAATCTCAACTAATGAAACACAGCTTCCTCTTTCTCCTCACCTGTCAGTAGGAACCGCTGTCCAGGCCAGGCTGTGGGACGTGCCTGCAGTAATCTGCTGTATTGAAACCCCTTCTAAACCAATCACTTTCTTGGGTTTGGTGACTGGCGTTGAGGTATGGCCCTGCCCACACTGCCCCATGGCATTGTTGCCCCAAGCAAATACCTCATTTTCTATAACACAAACCAATGAAATTAATCATTACACAGGGTGAGTAAATAATGCAATTTATTTAGATCCATTATTATTCTTATTATTATTCATTTATATTCCTTTAATCTTCAACAGTGTTATTGTTAACTAAAGCAAAACCAAAACAAAATGGAACTATTTTTAATTAAAATAACAACAGAATTACTAAAACTTTAACATTAAAAACTAAAAATGCTAAATAAATATATTTAAAATATCAAATAAACATATAAAATAAAAAATATTATATAAATATCAAATATAAAAAATAAAACATTGATCAAGAATTCATTTCTATATTCAATTTTCTATTACATTTCTAGCAATTAAAAAGTTATATCAAATAATACAATTTAATGTAATGTATTTTAATTTAACTTAATATATCAAATAAAATGTACATTTTAGAATAAAAATATTTAAGGTCGGCAGAGAGCAGAAAAAAAAAAAAATAAATATTTAATAATATTTTTTAATCTCCTATTCCCATTTAGTTTCTCCATCTCTCTTACCATGAGACAGAGCAAGACAATGGCTGTCTCCACAGGAAATGTCTATGATTTTAGTAATACTGAGCTCCTCTATTAAACGAGGTCTGAGTGAGGTGGTCTCAGATGAGCCGCAGCCGAGACATGAGCCGCAGCCCCATGCAAACACCTGTATCACACACACAGAGAGACACAAGAATTTATATGGGTGTATAACACTACATGTTTACTCAGTGATATATGTGAGGTTGTGTATACCTGGCCAGCAGATGTCAAAGCCAATGACGACTGGCTCCCAGCACAAACTTTTCTGATAATGAAGCCATGCAGGGCTTCTATCACTTTAGGCCTGTACACACGGTTTGTGTCCCCATGGCCCAGTTTACCTGTAACACAAACACAGAGTTTACATGCACAGAATTGCCTGGCATAGACAATAGTAATTTAAGGTGTGTCACTTTCAGAGGCCATGTCTGCACTTGTTTCACAACTGGCTCTATATTATGTTTTATAAGACTGCTTTGCGGCAGCTTTATTTCAAATAGGTTTGAGCCTGTCTGCGGATGTCATGTCTGACAGTGCTACAATACAGAACAGAGCACTCTGAAGGGTACCTAGCTTTGCTGTTTCATATGTAGACACTGATTTTGATCCAGAGTGTTACAATGACAAACTTGAAAACTCATGAGTATAGTTGTTAAAATTGCTATGTCAAATAAAACTTGACTCAAATATTGTCTTTGTGTGTTGTTCATACGCCTGTTGCGATAGTCGATAAATCAATTAATCGTACGATTAAAAAAAATGAGCTCGATAATTTTTTTGGCCGCAATAATTTATTGTTTACATTTTTATTTAAGAAATGTAACATGTCATGATGTGGGGTTAGAAAACACCCTCTCCGATGGCACAGATGTCCCGTCGTTTTCTCCTTCTTTCGCTCCTGAGACGTCTGTCGTTGCTAAGCATCCATCAGCGGAGATCTCCGTTACAACAAGGACATTTCAGCAATGGATTTCCACCACCGAAAAACCCTTGCTGTAACTCCGTTACAAGATTTATTTTCGAAGAAAAGTAAAAAAAAAAGTCAGGAGTGTTTCACCCTGAAGGAAGCTGATTGAGTTGGTTCTTTTCACATGAGCTGGTGCGCTTGCGTCATTCTGAAAAGCCGTTGTTTAAACTCAATGTGTTACGCACCTGGAAAATGCGGACGCACCTGGAAAAAACGAGCGCGTTGTGAGCGCGTCGTTTCCATTATGAATGTGCATACCGCATTTGAAATAACAAACTTGACACAAAAAAAAAGACGTGATATGTGAATGGCCCCTTCAGCAGTCAAAATCTTTTCTTTCGGTTTAAAGGTTAAACGGTCAATATGAGCATCCCTAACTGGCATATAAACATAATATAACATACAAAATTAATACATTTTAAGCCACAAAGTCAACATGTTGGTATTTCTTGCTCTGAATCTGCCATAAAAAAGTTTATTGATCTTAGAAAAGGTGTACCTGCATTATTATGCGATTATCATTATATTAGTTGAAACTGGTTTTAGAACGACGATATTATTGGTTATCGCGATAATTTCTTGGACAATTTATCGTTCAGCAAAATTTGTTATCGCGACAGCCCTAGTTGTTCAATTCAATTATCAGTTTAAATGAAAAAACATGAATATCTATTTTCACAGATGGCCAAAAGCACTGCTTTGTAGTTAGAGACTGGCCGATAGTTATTTTTTGTGGATGGATGGTAGCCTGGTAATGCCAAACTCTGCAACTTCGCTTTGCTTCGTAGACAAAGTCTGGAAGAGTATAATTGACAAGCGTTTTCTTTCTCGTGGGGGGGGGATGCTTGTCTGAAGTTTAAAATCATTGGTTACCCATAAGCCAATCACATAACATTTGGATATGATGCGTTTTATGCGCCAGCTCAGCCGCCTCGAACTTCCACTGTAAATACAGGAATGCTGCGAAAACAAAACCATCGAGCGAAATACCGGAGTAAACATGGCAGTTCACACTCACAATTATTGCCTTGCCGGACTTTGGCCTCCCCAGTTTCTCGCTAACGATCGGTAACAGTTGATAAATGTAACTTTTCCAAAAACCTGTCAGGGAGTAGGGCCACAACTTGTTCGGGCTTGAGTTGGCAAACGGCGGGAATATTCTCCACAACAGAGCGAATAGCATCCCGTGTCTCCGTGTCCGTTTTCGATTTCCCTAACCTAAACTACAATCCTAAATTTGCCGCTTAGCATCTATATCACGTCTCTCAGCCCGCCCTCTGTTTCTTGATTGGCCGGCTGTTTTGAAGCCAGAGGAAAACTGGAAGATAGTTCGACTGAGTACAGAAGCGAACTGAAATTGAGCGGAAGTACGAAGTCTGATGTAGTCAGGCTGGATGGACGGATGACAGGCAATAAAATTAAAATTACAAATTTTGGTGTAAAATGTGAACTTCTATAAAGAAAAAATGTAAATAATGCAGAAGTATATAGTATGGCCACTTTATATGAAACATCTGCATACCGTTGTCTCCTCCTCCAAAGGACCAGACGATTCGTCCATCTTGAGCCACAGCGATGGTATGAGAGCTGCCACAGGCTACTTGCCCGACCCCACTGATGTCCTTCACCAGAGTGGGCATGTTACGGCTGTGACTGTCGCTGTGACCTACATGACAGGCAGACAGAGTAAAAATGAGAGTGAGACAGACAGGCAGAACTGACTGAGAGTCTGACTCATTGTCTGACAAATATTTCACTGTGGATTTGTGAAAAGTCTGTGCTTTTGCATGGTGGGTACTGTGCACAGCAGTCATTCAAACCATAAAAACCGCCTCCCAGAAATCAATACTGAATTGTATTTCACTGACATCACCACATTTGAAAACAGATCCTTGGGCCTCGTGTGTGTGTGTGTTTAGTGATGTTGAGAGTCTGTAAGAGGAGAGTGATGTACCGAGTCGACCGAAGTCGCCTTCCCCCCAGGTGTACAGCTCTCCGTCATTAGTCACTGCAGCGCTGTGTCTGTATCCAGCAGACACACACACCACCACCTACAATACACACATAGAAAACACACACACTTTGACAAATGCAATACGACAAACTAGTTCGTTACATTTTTTAAGAAATATTAGTGGTTGTTAGAGTGTTTGTTGTTACTGTGTGTGATCGCTAGTGATCGCTAGGGTGTTATGACTGATTTCAGCATGTCGTGCAGTTCATTGGGAATTTATGGGTTGCTAGGGTAAGCTATGAGGTCATTAGAGTGTTTTAGTTTATTTTACAATGTTGATATGTAGTTGCTAGTGTTCTGTGGTTACTAGGACATTGCTATGTGCTCTGTAGAGTGTTCTGGTTGATTTTTATAATGTTTTGTTGTTGCTGGGGGAATTCAGGGGTTGCTAGGTATGTTGTCATAAGCGTGTTTTGATTGATTTTAAAATGTCTATGCAGTTGCTACTGTAGGGTGTTCTGGGGTTGCAAAATTTTTTATATGTGGTCGCTAAGGTGTTCCGAGCGATTTTTAGCATTTTGCTAGGCAGTTGCTAGGATGTTCTGTAGTTTCTAGGGCATTGCTACTGTATGTGGTCGTTCCGGTGTTATGACCACTGATCTATATATAACAGGATCGCTCATCTACAACAGGCAGTGAAGCCACCGGAAGTGTTCGATCCGCCATCTTACTAATTCCTACCAGCAGAGGTTACCACTGAGTCACATTTACATCGCGGACCTAAAATCACTCGATTTGAAGCAAATTAGTCAAACGGGTCTAAGTTTTATGTTTTGTATAATGAATTAATGTTTTTATGCGTTAAAGTTTGTTGCATGTTGCACTACATTTGCCAGGATGTTCTGGATTTGCTAGGACATTGTTATGTGGTTTCCAGGGTGTTTCCATATGGTTCGTAGGGTCACCTTAATGATTCACGCATGTTGCTATGCAGTTGTGTTTTGGGTTCTAGACTAAGGTGTATCTTGTTTCAAGGGTGTTCTAAGGTGGGTAGGATGTTGATATGGTGTTGCTGGGTGGGCATTACGGTGGTGATATATGGGGCAACTTTTTTGAACTATGTTGTTGGGGAACTTTTCCATTGCAAATGGGCAACAAATTTCTATTTGGATAATTTGGATCGGTCGAGGGCCCTGTGTCTCACCTGGTTGCCCAATGACGGCAACATTGCCCAGCAACATTGCTCAAAAAGTTGACCCTTGTATCATCACCTTTAGAGTGATCTGGAATGTGATCCACTTGTCCAAGTCAGAAGTTATGCCCAGGGATATGATTCCAATTAGACAGTCACATCCAAACATACAAATAATAATAATTTCTGCATGTAGAAAACACATTCTCACCTTTCCTAAAAGAGGGCCTTGTATAATCTTGGGGTATTTCTGTGTGGCGCTGTTCCCATGGCCCAGTTTGCCGTAATCTCCATCTCCCCAGCTGAACACCTCTCCCTCTGCTGTGACGGCCAGTGTATGTCCGTCTGATCCCTTGGAAGACGACACTTTTCTCATGGTGCGAGGCGGTTCTAGAACCAGCTTTTTGGGCATGGACTGGTTATTAGAGTCTCCCAGTCCCAGTCGACCATAACTACCCTTCCCACAAGCCTTCACTGCACCATCAGCAGATACGGAGAACGTGCAGTACTGCCCCGCCTCAATCTGCAGGTGGAAAGAGAAGAGCACCATTTAGAGCCAAGTGAATTGAATCAACTGTGATGGAGATTGTCTAAACTGTATTATTGAAAGGGCACACTTTATTAAGATGTGGCTGCTGTTTTCTAAATTGCATAATAATGAAAATACATGTCTGTTTTAAAAAGCAGAGACTTCGGTAACCAGTCTTGGCACAATACATACTCCGTTAGTTAGAGAGGAAACAAATAAATTTAGTTCATAAGCTGGTCTATTATTAGTTCTAATGCAGTCAGTAACCAATATGAAACTGAAGGCATTATAAACTATATACCATTTAAATAAATAAATAAATAAATAAAGTATTTAACTTATTGTGGAATATTAAAGCTGTAACAAAAGCAAAAAAAAAAAATCCTCAATTAAAGTAGAAAAATAATATAAATACAAAAGAATGTATTCAGTAATAAAAAAAAAACATTATAATAATATGGCCTTATAAGATGGATCTGTTGACATGAAGCTAAGAATTTAATTTATAGGATATTTTCTATTGATTTCTTTCATAAAGGAGAGTCGAACGAAAGGACCTTTTAAAGGTTATTTTGTAAAACTGTCAAACTGAGCGTTGGGATCTCACTGATTCAATTTTTCTTCAATTTGTCTCCACCACATGCTGTCTCTGTTAATTAATGTTAGCTTCATGACGGCTTCCAGTTATTTGGATTTCCAATACACTTGAGGAACATAAACCCACACAAACCATTTGTGCATCGCTGAAGCCCTGAGCTAGTTTGGGCTGTAAAATCTTCTCCAGCGTTCCCTCGGCGAGTTGATGGCTGCTGTTGCTGCCCCACACGTACACCATGACTGCATCAATCTCAGAGCCGGAGGAAGAGGAAGAGCTTGCACTGCATGAGCACAGGCAGTTAGAGGCCAGGGAGCAGATCTACGACACACACGCATGTATACAAATTAAAAATGTACTTATCAGAATAAACAGTGGCTCATACTATATATATATATATATATATATATATATATATATATATATATATATATATATATATATATATATATATATATATATATATATATATATATATATAGAATAAAAGTCTCTCATACTCAGACTAAGAAAATTTGTATAACACCTTATACTACAGTCTTCACACAAACACACCTCTTCAAAGAGGCAAAGAGCAACATGCGAGAGGCTACAGAGTCCATCAGCATCTTTCTTCAGCACCTGAGTATTGATGGATTCACCACGAACAGCCTATAACAACAAACAATAATATTAGAAGCTACAATATATATATCTTAAATAAAATACTGTAGAACCACAAAACCTGATAACATAATGTATGTAACTGATACATCTATGTGACCAAGTGTTTATTCAAACAATGTTCTTGCAACAGCCTTTAGCTCTGACAAAATGAAATGGTGGCGTATTGCTTGAAGTTGCAATGAAATGGATTAGTTATGATGTAAGGCTGAGTAAAATGGATTATCGGAAAATATAAATTGTAGGGTAGGGGCTTGGTTCTATTCATTTGTTGTTATTTGAATGATAAAGAATTACGAGGTCCAAACATATTGTGGGTTCACAATGCATTTAAACATTTTAATTTCCTGCCGACTTTAAATAGACTGCTTAAAATAGATCACAATGTGTTCCAGGTGATGGACTCTTTCCAAGAAATCTTGATAATGGCTGGTCAATATGACTCCAAAATAAAAGCATGCATTTATGTTTTCAAATTCACTAACATCCCCCATTCAAATTGCCGATTGAATGATAGGAACACAAAGTGAAACTGTAATCGCAACTCAGGTCGCTTCTGTAATGGATTAAAACTAAATATTAATAGAGAAAACGAAATACAGAGTAGGTGAGGTGAAAAGTGACCTGAATGCTAAAGTTGGCTAAAACGCAACATCTAAATCACTGTTTGACTATTGGTTAGCGTTAGCAAGTGGCCCAGGCAACATAGGTCGAAATTAGCATGAAAGGAATTTAATTTACTATGTTTTGATTTAATATTTAGAAGATAGTCTCTGGGTCCTTCTCACCAAAGTACTGAACTTTGTACTCAGGACAGGAGTAGGAGAATCTTTAAATAAACACTTCCTTCAGTACAGGGAACAACTTCTGCTGAACTTCAAGCACAGAAGTCTTGAAGAAGACATATTTCCAATTGATTAAGACATAAATAAATTAGAGCATGGCACATGGCAGGTCTGGTGTGGCTCAGGCGGCTTTCAGAGCTGGGAAGACAGCCAAAAGCTCCCGTACAAATGAAACCCACAATCTTGTTTAGAGTAAAGAGAAATGTTCAAACCATTTCTGCCCTCAATGAGAGGAATACAGAATAATGGTTAACTACTATATTGCACTAATGTATTAGCATTAACAATTAGCAACAATGATTTCCTTTAAGTGCTGAGGGAGGGATGGACAAATGGAGGAAAGTGTTAGCCTAGGCTCAGCGCCGTAACTCTATACTCTCTCTGCATTTGAAAGAGGCACAGCTTTCTATATTAGAACCCATTACCCAGTGGTATTACTGTATATTACTTCACTCATGCTATTAGCATGACCACTAGGTCAACCACATGGTGAAGGAACACACCGTGTGCTGGCGCATTTGTTGCAGGGTTTGATGGATCAGCTCGTAGCCCACTCCAACTGTTTCAGTCATGGTGGAGGAAGCAGAGGCGGCCAACGCCACCTCCACCCACTCCAGAAGGAAGCGCAAGGATCCTCTTTGTAAGGCTAACGAGAGAAGGAGCTCCAGGGATAGCCTGCGACCCGCCCGATCCGCCCCGGACCCGCTGACCGCCGTCTTCTTTAGGAAGTCTCCAACTTGCGTAAGACAGTCAAGCCCCACTGTTGGGATCTTGTTCTCGTTGGCCAGGGAAAGAGGAGGCAGGGCAGCCAGGACTGAAGATGCGGTGGCAAGTACCTCGTTGCACAGAGCAACGTCCGGTGGGTTCTCAAGACACCCTCTCTGCCAACTCTGCCTCAGTAGCGCAAAAAGGAGACTCAACCCAGTCCGGACTCCCATTTCAATGAGAACGTCTGTGCCTGACTTTGAACGGGAACTGCCAGTTGGCCAAGGCTCAGACACTGACTCCAGAGCGCCCCCTTCTGCACTGGAGGATGAGGGTTGGGGAGGCAGCGGTGCTCGGAAACGGTCGTGATACTTGCTATGGAGGGCGTAGAACACCCTCTGGAGGATCACCAGTCTGTGGTGCAGGGATAGGGCAAAGGGGGTCCTTGCCAGCATTCGGTGGGCCAGGCATCGCTGACTGTGGAGCAGCGCGGACAGGTATTCCTCCTTCTCCTCCTCAGCGTTGGATTCGTACTGGAAGTCGGGCAAGCGTGGACCCATTAGGTCCTGCACTGGCTGAGCCAAGCCCACAACCTCTTTGTTGTAGACCAGTTTAGCATAGAGAGCAGCCGCTCCATGCCTTGTGGCGGTCTGAACACTGTCCTCTGCCGCCCAGGAGCTGTTCAGGTGCTCCTGCCACTTTAGCATCACGTGTGTCTGAGAAGGCACCATCACTGTACATTATTCACACACAAGAGGCTCTAAGCTAGAAGACAGAAAAAGAGAGAGAAAATTGTAAAAACTGTTCAAGACTTAGCAAAGATTTTTGAAGCAAGTCCACAGAGCAAAAAAACTTAAGGTGTGGTCACATTTACAATTGCTCTGTGAAATTTAATGGGCAAATACAGTAAGAATCTGTCTGATTGGGAGTCACATGACATTTATCCAGTGAAGTTTCTAGGCAGCTCAATAGGAGCTTGTATCTGGCATCTGCACAGTTTTGATTGTTATGGTGCATCTAGCATTTCCATTCATAATGCAAGCTATTGACATGTTACCCATACTATTCAAATTATTTGTGTATTACGGTTGATTCTTAAATTATATTTGATTCTGCTCAATCCAGAATATGGGGTTACATCCTTATAAGAAATAGGCTACAAACTGCTCTCATCCAATAACAGATGTAGGTGTCTCTCCTCCAGGGCCTTCCTGAAGGAAATGTCTTGACAGACTGCACTTTTTTCCCCACCAGAGAACATATGTAGAAGTGAATCAAGGTCATTTTCCTGAGGCATGGTTTGATTAAACATGAGGAACACATTGACATATGCACAGCTTACTTATGTCGATGACAACAATAGTCATGCTACATCACAGATAAAGCGAATCACGGGGCCCAATATCATTGTGACTCATTACTCAGAAGGTTTAAACTTCACCCTAATCTAGTTAGTATATGTAAAACTGATTACAGACTCTAGCGGTTGTAACTATCCTACAAATAACCTACTGAGAGATGATGTGATGATGAAAACAGCATGACAACACAGGGTTCACATTTCTGCGTCTCTGAGAAATAACTTTCATCTGAAGATGTAACAACGAAGATCTCTACTTGTTTTGCGAACTGTGACATTTCAAAAAACAGTTAGAGTATGTGATGTATTAGTTCAAACTATAACCTGTAAGCTGATTGAAAGAAGATGGAGGCATTTTATTATCCCAGCATTGACTTTTTTATGGCTATCCCCTTACACAAAGTATAAACAAAACAAGTTGAATAACTGTGCTCTGTTAAATACGATAAACATAGATTTCAATACATATCTGCCTATTTCTAGTTACATAACCAACAGTGAAGACTGGAGTAATGGCTGTTGAAAATTCATTTATGCATTATACATTTTAAAACATTAAAATAGAAAACAGTTGTTTTAAATTGTAATAATATTTCACAACATTACTTATTTTACTGTAATTTTGATTAAATAAACTCACCTTGATGAGCAATTCGAAAACATAAAAAAAAAAAAATAAAAAAATACTGACACCAAACTTTTAAACGGTAGGACTGTTCATTATCTTTCATTTATTTATGTTCATAGCTTTCCCCATCTTTTTAATTTTTTTTTACATTTTTGAGTATAAAAAGAGGAAATGAGGAAACTCCAGTGGTTAGGATGAGATATATACTCATGATGTTTTATTTCAGTCTCAGAAAACATGCTCAGTTAGCTAACATATGAATATGAAACCTTCCTTGATTATATTTGGAAATCGGTAGCCATTCAATCAGTAATGACTGACATGATGAATCCACTGCACAGCAGTATAATCTAAAATGGAAATCCAGAACTAAAACCTTGAATAAACCAGACACCATCAGCCTAGGAATTGAGCAACCTTGGACAGTTGCCTCAGTTTCTCTCACGTCAGTGAAACCGGTGGCCTTCTCGTTACTTCGAGCAAGTTACCATCATCTCCCGCTAGTCAGTGTCCATGAGAAACATGACCCAGCACTTCCGTGTCTGCCCCGAGTCTTACACTCGACAGCCTCTACGGTTTCAGAATGTATAAAAATAAAAAGGATGCTTCTCAAAGCTGCTTCACAGTTATGTGGGAGGTGGTGTGGGACCGAGTGTCACATTCCCTGGGAACTCTGACTAATCCTACGAAAACCATGACAATAACAAGTCCTTAATGTCTCTATGTAAAGAGACGCTGAGTTTATACTCTGAGGTGTTTACCACTTTGCAGACATATTGGCGTGAGTACAATGCGCTGGGTGTAAATATAGACAATCCTCAGTTACATGTTACTATTATTAATCAGAAAGAGGTACAGTAGTTATGCACCCAAACAGTAATTTTAGAGCATGTTTAAAATTAGATCAGAGAACATACAGTTTTAAACCGGTGTTGATCTGATAGCTGTTGGGTATGCTTTACACATTAAACTAGACGACAAAATAGCAGCTGGGTTATTCCTGCTTAGAAGTACAGATGTGTTGGATATGACATTAAACGCACATAAAAAATTTGTTTAATAAAATGAATGATATTAGTTCATTTCATACACTACTGTTTAAAGTTTTGTGGTCGGTGAGATTTTTATTTTTTTATTTTTTTTTTTTTTTACAATTTATAGTTTAGAATTGTAAAACTATAATATAATATATAGAACGCATCAGCGCCAGTGGTTCGCCCGCTCAATCGTGAGTTACTTTTATTACTGTTAGTTACTACAGTACAGCCTACAGTTTGCTAGCTAGCTATGCCTTCGTCACCTAAATGCATATTACCTGGTTGCGATAACTTACAGAATACCGTTGGTCTCCTTATTTTAATTTATTTGTATTTGACATGGGTAAATGTGATAAATAGCGATTAGGCAGAAGCTGCGATTGTCATGCGTATTTTCAGGCAAGCACAGTTCTGTGATCAGCAGTAAATCCCCATCTGGAGGCCAGATGAAGCACTTGCACGGAAACTCCAAATACGCCTCACAGAAGAAACTCAGGAAATGCTTATAGCGGTTGTTGAATAAACAGATGATTTGAATGCTTTCATTAATTCAACGTGACTAATAAACACACTACTACAGAAAAATATGGTTTATCTGAGTTTTTCTTATCATTTTTATTATAATTAAGTAGGGCTTCACGATTAATCGAATTGCTAATTGTGATTACAATTTTGGATTCAACAATTACGTAATCGTTCACAGCGGCAATTAATCGTTCGAAGTCCACTTAATGTTATTCTGCATGCTTAAAGGGGGGGTGAAATGCTATTCCATGCATACTGAGTTTTTTACACTGTTAAAGAGTTGGATTCCCATGCTAAACATCAACAAAGTTTCAAAAATTAAGTTGTCCGGTTTGTCACAAGTTTCGGAAAGTTTTTTTTTCGAGTATGGCTCTGTGTGACGTTAAATGGAGCGGAATTACCTTATATGGGTCCTGAGGGCACTTCTGCCGGAAGAGCGCGCACTCCCGTGGAGCAGAGCACTGAGAGCACAGACTTCACTGATCAGACAGAGAGCGTCGCGAAATGTCACAAAAAGAAGTGTGTTTTTGGTTGCGAGGGCAAGACAACCCTGCACAGATTACCAAAAAAAACAGCATTAAGGGACCAGTGGATGGAGTTTATTTTTACAGAGCATCAACGGAGTTGTACAAGTGTTTGTTCCCTGCATTTCGAAGATGCTTGTTTTACAAACAAGGCCCAGTTTGACGCCAAATTTGCACATCGTTTATTTCTTAAGGATAGTGCAGTCCCAACGAAAAAGGGTCACGATCGTGTGTTGGAACCGCAGGCGGTGAGTAAAACTGCTTCAAATATCAAGTAAACAACATGCGATGTTGTCATCAAACTGTACTTTCCACATGTACAGCTTAAAAAAAAAGAAAAAGACGAAAGTGGAACTTCATCATTTTCCAAAACCGCTAAGCAAATATATACACTTTCAATACATACCACATAGAGACGTCCTGCTGTAGTCATTGCTGATGCTGCTCTTGTTAAATTTCAGCCTCTGGATCTGATTCTGGATCATAAATATACGCTGAATCTGAATGTTAGCCATGGTTTGTTTTGGATTTTTTTTTTCCTCACGGTAATGTCACAGCTTCCAAACACTCTCAACGCAAAAGCTTACTCGCGCTTGTGATTCTTTAGCTCCGCCCACACGTCACGCCTCCAGCGGCTCGTGTTTTTCTGGGAAAAATCGGTACAGACTATCTTTCTCTTATAAATATAATAAAACTAAAGACTTTTTGGAGTTATGAAGGATGCAGTACTACTCTATAGGTACTCAAGATTAACAGGATATTGAGTGAAAATGAGCATTTCACCCCCCCTTTAAGATGCGTTTTTTTCTTTCTACGTTAGGGGTTTTCCCTTAATTTTAATTTTAGTTTTATTATAACATTCTAATACCATTCATATTTAATATATATATATATATATATATATATATATATATATATATATATATATATATATATATATATATATATAATTAAAAGAAGAAACCAGTCTGATACTATAGAAAAGCACAAAGTTTTTCAGTTAAGCCCCTTTCACACTGCCATTCCGGCAAATACACAGGTAAAGTGTTCCTGCAATTGTTCCCGGGTCGCTAGATTTTGCACTTTCACACTGCCAGTGATGACCCGGTATATGTGCGTGCTTTCACACACAACCCTTGAAGATCCCGTAACAACACGTGACATCAGCGCCTGACGTGTAATGTACGAGTCGAAAACGCTAGGCACGTTATACTTTCACTGAAGCAAGCAAACGATCTCTGCGTCAGCGTGGATAGTTCATTACAGTTTGCACATATGTTTTCGTCGTGAACGTTGATCTTCCTTCAAAACAGCCGGTAAAAGAGTCGCGCGATAATATTGCGGGTCCGACGTGCAGTGTGAAAGGGGCTTTAGTGTTTTCAGCTAGTTGATTTTCATCTAAAAAAATTACATGCAGTTGCATCAAACAATGGTATAAACATCATTTAATATTTAAAATTTTAAAAATCGTAATTAATAAGCAATTACAGTTCCAAGGGAATAATCGACTATTATGATTTGTGTCATAATCGCATAAACTTTATAAAGTGAGTCTGGAGTAAAAAAAACATGAAAATTTTTTTATTAAATGTGGTATTTTCACATGCTTTCAGATGTAGTAGCATTTACTACACAGAGGCATAATCATTCATTATCATTCTTTCATAGAGCTTTCGCAGAATTATTTATTCTATTTCATAACTGCGTGATTAAAACGTCTTTGATTATGAAAGCTATTTTGTGTAGCTTGTCTGTGAACTACGGTTCTGTGTAGTAAATGCTGCTCTATCTGAAAGCATGTGCTAGAAATTTACTACTAATCACACAACCGGATACTGACAAGATACTCATGACGATCACATTCAATTAATCGAGCAGCCCTAATTTGACAGTTGTGAGTGGTGATAGGTTCCCACAAATGGGCATGGTTTCAAGGTCGACAGCAGACATAACACCTAGTCCTATCATGCAAACTAAAAAGTAATTTATTCTTATGCTTAATTATTCTTTATGCTTAATTGTTAAGCTTAATTTTCAGCAGCTACTACAGTCTACAGTGTCACACAATGCTTCAGAATTCATTCTAGTATGCTGATTCACTGAAACGTTTCTTATTATTATCAATGTTAAAAACAGTTGTGATTCTTAATGGTATTGTGAAAACAAAGATACATTATTTTCAGGATTATCTGATGACTAGAACGTTCAGTGGAACAGAATGTATTGGAAGCAGAAATATTTAGCAATTTTATAATTGTCTTTACTGTCACTTATGATCCATAAATGCATCCTTGCTGATAATGTATTTCCATAAAAAAAAAAAAAATGGCTTAAATACTAGGTGGATATGCCAGTGATATTTAATTAGTCCCATCCAACCCATCCAATTAGACTTTTGTAAAATCCCTTTAACAAAAAGCCAGCTTCTTAATACATTATCCTCCAAAAAGGCACATCATTTTGGTGAGAAAACAACAGCACAAACATCAATATACACTAGCAACAGATTGTATGCTGTATGTGCTATTACTTGTTTAATTTTAAAACAACCAGTAGAATAGAATGAAAAATTCAAAAGATGGTTAAAAATATCCACATTAACTATTAAAAATATGAAAATTAAATATTAAAATGGTCACCCTCATGCAAGCCAACTCTCAGTGCCTTACTAATTTTAGCATCCTGTTAATTTTCCTGTCTTTGTGTAAATAATCACATCTGACCAAAACATGATAAAGGCATGAAAGTCTGATACATCATTTTATGGAAATATTTTCTTAATTTACAACACAAGTACACAAGTAGCCAAAACCTGGACAATTTAAGCAAGCACATTATTTAAAAAATATATATTTATTTACAGAGTTCATAAGAGTGCTCCATAACAAGAATGCCCTGTTAAAAATTGGGATTCTAATAACATATCAATCTACTGTCTTTTGTGTCTTATTTCCTGAAAAGTATATTTCTTGGAAACCCAGATGCAAATGAGCCAACAGTCAAATGATGGAACGCACAAGAGATGTTAACCAAAAACAGAGAGCACAGGGTTATTCCCAGCAACACAAGTGTAGGACTGAGCTTGAATCAATCAGACAAACATAAAGCTGTCCAGCCAAGATTTTCCATTGCCAAGTGCCTATTACTGTTGACCTTCTGTTGAAGTGAGACTGAGGTGGATTCAATTCAGCCTATCACAACGGTCTGGGGCGGGGGGGGGGGTGATAGTCTGAACACCTGACTGATCCAGGACAACTGTGACAACTAAAACGTCCATCCAGTCTGATCACATTTCAGACAGAGGCCATCAAAACATAGGGCATTTCAAGGTTTCAATGCATAAGAGGAGGACTGAGTCAAAGGAGATCATATGAGCACAACTACGAATCTGAGCTTTGAGCTTTGTGTTGAATATGAATGCAAAATCTCACCTGAACACTGTATAAACATTAAAGGTTTCATTTGTTCATATCAGAAATGCCTGGCACCCATTATGTGCTCAGGATAAACTAGTTTGGACCTCAAAGCAAGCAAACACACACACACACACACACACATACATATACAAATATATGAAATCCTAACTAATATTTTGCTGAAGCCAATATCATAAATGTCAGTGAGGACTGAAGTGGTCAAGATCAGAAACGACAAATAAAGGAACATAAAAATAATCCATATGACTTGAAAACTATATTCCAAATCTACTGAAAGCATATGATCGTTTTGTTTGGAAACAGGGCAAAATTTGAATTTTATGTACTGAAAAATTCCATTGTTGCTCTTAAATGCCATTTGCACTTATGTAGAGTGACCTGGCAGGGATTTCTAAATTGCCTAAAATATCTAAAATTTGCATTGGTTTGACTGCTGACTGTAGATCCCACTGTCTCGCATACCACGATTGTTCAGTTATGTATAATGCCTGAATTCTATTGGCCATTACTTTCAGCAGGTATGAAAACGATAGGTAAACAAAGCCAAAACCTGGACAATTTAAGCAATTTCAGAATCCTGCCCCGGACAAGAGGTCGAATAGTCACCCTAGTTTATGCACATTCATAAAATCCCAGCACATTTGAGATTACAAAATCAGTTTAGGCCGGCCAACATAAATTACTATGCTTATGGTGCTTGTCTAGCTGGTAGACATGTAAAACCATTCTGTTTAATAAAAACTAAGGGAGGCTTTGTTAAGGTTAAAAACAGTTGAAACCAGTACAGACATCAGCATCTAAAACTACACGTCCTGTTCTTTTTGGGGGGGATTGAGCCTACCGTATATAACCACTACAGCACATCACCCCCAAGAAACCCTAATCTTTGCCAAAATGCAGCACATTATGTAAAATGTGACCATAATCAGATCAATTTCCACAGCAACGTGCATGAACTTTCACTTTGGAAAGACTTACATTGGTGCATCAGACCATAGAATGTATTAAAACGGCTGGGACTCAAAACAACAGTGATAGATACAAAAATAGCTGACACATGACGAGCTCAACTGTTTAAAGGACTAATAATCCACATCAATTGCGACAGACACGACAATCCACCATTCATCAGACCAGATACAGCCGAATAATATATAAAAAACAGTGTATATAATGCTTACCGAACGACACGATCTCCTTTCTTCCTTCTGTCATTCACATTCACGCCCAGCAGATCAACCCACTGCCCCCTGCAAGGCTTTTTAAACCTGCTGCTTACCAGAAAGAACGTGAATCCTTCGCTTTATTATGAACCATACCCTTTGTTTACCTTCACAAATACACACTTTTGAATGAAATATAACTAAACGGGACCCGGTAAAGAGGAGTCACGCAATACGAGGACGAAATGCCGGTTAATCTCGCGCTGAGGGTGTTTATAGTAGGGAAGGTTGCCGCTCCGCAAGCTGTTGCCATGAAAGATAGCGGCGTATGTTTTCGGGAATACACGTACAGCGGTAGAGTTTACGCATTCGGCTTAGTGTCATGACGTCATGACGTTAAAATCGTACGAGTCCGTTATGTCTAGTTTTTTGTTTTTAAGCGATCTTATTTGTATTTAGTTCATTGTTATTTTCATTATTTAAGTAATAGCAGTTTTTATTGTAAATATTATGTCGTTTTAAATTTGAGTTTTGCGATCCAAATGATCACATAAAAATATAATTACTCTGTAAATAAATAAATAAATAGTGACATCAAATATTTCCATTTCTTCTGACAACACTTTTCCAACCTATTTTCCCATTTTTCTTGACATTAATAAATAAAATAATCATTTTAATAAATAATTTAATGTTTAAATTTAAGGACAAAATCCCAAACAAACTGAATCAGTGAGTTAAAACTTCAGAAGCTAACAAACAGAACAGTGTGATTTATGAACAAATGCTTTAATATTTTGAATTACACACACACACACACACACACACACACACACACACACACACACACACACACACACACACACATATATATATATATATATATATATATATATATATAGCTATATATATATATATATGTATGTATGTATGTATGTATGTATATATATATATATATATATATATAGTTTTCCTTTTTATTTTAGTTTGTTTTAATGATTTTGTGTTTTTGTCCTTTTTTAAATATAGGATAATGTTGAAACTTCTGAAATTAAAGAAGTTGACATTTTTTATATTTTATTCAGTTAATGTTTATTTTATTTCAAGTGATGATTTTTTTTTATGGTATTAGTTTTAATTAACACTATTAACCATGCTTGAGAAGACTTGTAATGATTCGTATTCGTCATTTGGAGCCCCATTACATTAATATTGCTTAACTGTGAAACCTCCAACAAAGGCATATATGAGACACAGAACTTATTTCCACAAAAAAAAAAAAAAAAAAACATACAAAAAAAATTAAGTGAAATTAAAGTCTTTTCTCTCGTCTTTTTTCTGAAAGGATTGAGTACAATAAAGTCACTTTTTTTTCTTCATCCTTCTAAACGTAGAGCTCTGCAGCTTCAGCTTGCCCTGGTCAAAAGCTTAAATTATTCTTCAGTGTCTCTGGTGTTTCGGTCATGTATATGTGATCCATGGAATGACAAACAGTGTCTGATGATGAAATTTGACAGGGTTCATGGTAATGAAATGTTACATGGTCCACTGGGATGAAACTCTGTGGCCCCACTGCTTTCATGCACTTCAGGAACAACAACAACTCCCAAAATCTCTTCCACAGCTTTAGTGTTTCTCAATATGTCATCCCCACTCATTGGCCTGTGTGTTGTGATCATTTCTGCAAGCAGTCAGGGAAGAAAAATATGGCAGCTTGTATTGAGGCACACTTGGTTCAGACTATTTGTAAGGACAAAGTTATCTTTAAAATGGACAGAACGTACGGTAGATGAAAAAAGGAGTTCGCTTCCACTTGTCCCATCTGAGATATGCCAACCACTGCTGCAGCCCACAGTTATTATCTAAAGGGAATCTGTGAGAATGAGAGAAAAAAAGACAAATATGTCAAACAAATCCCAGTGTTGGTTTTATTTTTGATTTTTTTGATTTTTTAAAGAAGGAATGGGCTTTCCGGCTATCATTTTTACCTACTCTATATTGTAGCTTTATTATTATTATTATTATTATTATTATTATTATTATTATTAAATCGTCCATTAATGTCAGTACAGAGATATTATAAAGAATAATGAAATCATTCAAAGTAAGATAAGACAGCATATACATATTAAATAACGATAAAATCTTAGGCTACACCAGAATCCTCGTCGACATGAAGATTCAAGTTCAACAAAGCACCATAAGAAAATCAAAAGTCATTTATACGACAACGCTCCATCAAGTCATAAACATTACTTTACGTGTGGAGCATACTAAAGTGTAGTTCGTTAATGCCCATTTAAAACATTCACGCGACTCTCCTGCCGTTGTTTTATGTAACAGCGTCATCTAGTGATAAATATCCTGAATTGCAGCCCCGGAGCGTATTCTTTTCAACTTACCGGTATATGGTTTATATACACAGACGTCTCATTAATATTAAACGGAAATCTAATTTGTAAACTTAATAAAACGAGACTATTTCAAGACGAATTTTTCTATCAGGCAATGCTTTAATAACATTTACATTTCTGAAAGCATCATAAATGGTATCTAGCTAGATGTCAGATGAATAATAATAATAATAATAATAATAATAATAAAAAGGCAGAGAATTGTAGATTATTTTATGAAATTTGGCCCGTTTTGTCTCTATACCATGAACTAAAATGTGTCACAATTATGACTTGCAAGATATATCTCAATATTTTCATGGGCCTCCTATTTTAATTGTTCAGATAATGTTAAAATAATTAAAGTTGAAGCTTGAACATATTATATTTACATTGTATGGATCCTTTAATGTATACAAAGACACTCTTATTGTTATAAAACGATAGGCCCAAATAAAATTGTTGTTTTATATATATATATATATATATATATATATATATATATACAATCTGTGAAATTTAATAGCTATATTTTAATGTTAATCATGTCTCAGGAGAAACTTAAATTAACTCTGCAAAGACAATTTTAACGCTACCAAAAACGTTCACGTTAGGAACAAGAAGTCGTGGGGGTCACGAGGGTCATCTTGAAAAACCTTGAAACAAACAACTTCAGTGATGACATCAATTCCTGGATGGCAGCATGGCTCTAATTCCACTTCCACGCCGGATTTCTAAAACAGGGAAGGGGGAGGCTGGCAAACATACAACAACACCGGATTGAGGAAACTGACGAGGGCATACTATGTGCAAAACAAACTTGTTTAAAGCTGACAGACATGCAGCCCGAGCGGTTTCATTCACTATCGCATCTAAGAAGAGGACAGCTCCTCCCTAGTGCACTAGACCCGAGGACAGCATCCAGCGTGGTGTCCGCTAGCACTTCAAGTCATGCGTTTGTACGCGATCCCTGTGTTGTTGCTGATGGTGCTCGGAGATGCTGACGCGTGGGGTCCCGGTGCTAAATACGCAGTCAACTGTCCGGACAAATGCAACCCCGCGCTGTGCGGCTCGACGCAGCGCTGCAGGCGCACGGTGCTGGATGACTGCGGATGCTGCCAGGTCTGTACGGCGGGACGGGGAGAGCACTGCTACCGCACCGTGTCCGGGATGCACGGCGTCAAGTGTGGACCGGGACTCTTCTGCGACTTCTACAAGGACGAGGATGATTATGGAGATGAATATGGCATCTGTAAAGGTACGGGCTGATGTGTGCACCTGCTCAGGCAGAAGGGATTGTGGGGGGATTTGCATATATTCAAAGGGTTGAGCAAAAGAGAAGTTGAAATAAATCAGAAATAGTGACATAAAAAAAACATTGAAATTATTATTTATAAATTATTTATCTTAATAAAAAGAGAATTTCTTGATTTCTATATATTTAAATTACAAGGCTTTTCAATAATAACATATCCTTATAACTATATTAAAAGAAATGGATATTAATGGATTTCTACATATAAAATATTTAGAATTATATTAAATATAACTTTAATATAATGTACATTTAATACAATAATACATTTATATCATATACTTATAAATTAAAAAGTATAGCTTTCCACTGAAGATTAATTAGACATATATCTTGGAAATCAAACCTTTAATATTCTGTCTCCTATCATCAATATAGTCTTTATACATTTTCACACAAACACACACACAAAAAAAGATTTCAAAACATTTTGTGTAGCAGAAAATCTGTATGCAAGAAAACAAAAATAAAGATTTTACATATGTGATGCCCTATACAAATAATTTTTTTTGTATAGCCTATTTCAAATTCATGTTAAACAAAGTATAATCATAATATATAAATTTATTTTATAGATCTAGTCTCTTTATACATGTTAAAGATTGTCCTGACAAATTCACATCTGTTCAAGGCAGATACATTTTTATTCTCTTGTGAAATATTCAAATATTTATCAAAATCCTCAAGATTAGCTGAAGTTTTTGAGGTGATCTCAGGTTACAGGTTAAAGAACAGTTCGGCCTACTAAAGAAAACTCGCCTCCAAGCCTCTTTACAAGTCCTTCTAGGGCCCCTAAATTATTACTTAAAGTATTATGTAAGAACAACGTGAGTTGGTGAATGAACACTCATTGCTTTGTGCCCGGGGAACACACACCTTCCACACCAATTACTCACACTCAGCCTTTTAATTAAGTCTTATCCCGAGTCTTAGACATAAGTGAGCCTTCTGATCCTATTCCACAAATTCTGGATCAGCAGTGAGCAAATATCCTCAAAAAAAGAGTCTTTGTTAAATGACTTTGTTAATAAGTGTTAAAGTTGTGGTAAATATTTACTATAGTAGATCATCATAATGCCTACAGATCCTTTAATGGTTAAATAAGCTGAAACATGTTTGTGTTTCTCTTATCAGACTGCATGTATGGAACTTATGGCATGGAATGTCGGAAAACATGCAACTGTAAAGCAGGAGGATTGTGTGACAGGGAAACAGGTGCTTGTCTGTCCTTTAAATTCTTGGCTAAAATGGCAATGCTGAAATCTCATTCAAGCGAAGGTGAGTACAAATGTAAATTACAAATGTAATGTGAATGCAAAAAATAGATTTAAAGAATGTCCTTTGATATAAAGTGACATTATGCAGAATATAATTATTATTTAATTTATTTTATTCTTATTGTTTGACAGGTAATGAAGTGGGCTCAGGCGATGGCAACACTGAAACCAGCAGCAATCAATCTTCCGCTCGCAATTTTCTCACCCCTCGCTGACAGCAACTCTCAAGCTTCTGTTTAGTCAGTGTACATGTAGCATAATAAATTAAAGGACCAAACGGATATATTTTAATATGTTTAAAAGGGTCAAAGAAAAGGATATGCTTTTATTCTGTATATTTTACATTTGTGTATGCCAGTTATGTCTTTGTTCCAAAGCGTGTCTATGCATTCACTATCCAGCAGAGTTTGATATCACAATAATAGTGTTCCCACAGGGCTAATTATGCTGAAATCCATAACTGAGATGTCAGCATTGTGGTTGAACTGAATGAACACACACAAACGCTTTTACATTATGAATGTATTACAATTGTATCATATTTAATGAAATACATATTCTAAGATGATATACCAGACTCAGTTCCAATTCTGATAAGCATTTGCGTCAAAGTTCACTGTTATGGAATCTGTATTGCTTAACAGTAATGTTTTAATATGTGATATATATTAAGACCAAATAGATTATTATAAATTATGGACTGTAAATCCTTCTAATCTGTGTGTAAGATTAGATAGAGATATTAGATATTATCTCTATCTCTTGATAGAGATAATATGGATTCTTCTTCTTCTGCTTTATGTATGAGATTTAAATTAAAACGGTGTAATTCTACGAGAAAGAATACAGTCTCTTGTTGTTGTTTTTGACATTTTTTATTTAGTCACATGTTTAATGTGGAATCTTTCTTTAAAACATTTTAAAATTTGCAACTTTTTAACTAATGTTGATTAATATGTGTGTGTGTGTGTGTGTGTGTATATATATATATATATATATATATATATATATATATATATATATACTCTAAACTGATTCGAGTTTTATTTATTGCCTCATGATATAGAATAGACAATAGGGCAAAATGTCATACATTCAGTGAATATTTTTGCCAAGCCAATATATCTATAAACACAATAGCACATATTGAAGTATTGAATACAAAAATATGCTGAACATTACCACAGTTATTGTCCAGAAGGAACATTCATATACTAAATATAAATGATATATTGAACTGTTTTTTACAGGGGGTGGGGGAATTGTGCAATTAATTATCAACAAGGAAAACTTTAGTTACTGAAATACAGACCTAGTGACAACTTCCCCGTGTGACAACTAACCCCAAATACAAATACATAGGTCTTCTGCTTAATAGGCTACAATTCGAAATACTTCAGCTTATACAAAACAGAAAAATAAATATATAAACAAAACAAACACCCTTCAAAATAAAATATGGACCTTGAAAATGTATTTAATGTACACGCAGACCTATTTTCCAGCGGAAAGCACCCCGTCCTCATCCTGAGCAGTAACGTTACAGCAGATGCTCTTCAGCGCGAGCTCTCAGCTCTGACAATCCCAAAATACCCACCGCGGACTATTAATAACCGTCAGATCCCACACCTCGCCGAGTTCTCAAATGAGGCTGTTTCCCAGCATCCCACTTGTTTATTTCCTGTGTTTCCTGACACCTGTGAAAATGGTCTTACTTCCTGTTGTTGTTGTGTCTGCCTCTGGGACAGGATTCAAAAACGACTGGAATTTATCAACTGACACACGTCACCACGGGACAGGACGGGAAAAGAGGAATGTCTCGCTTCCGTCACCGCAGCAGATTAACAACATGTCTTCCCTGTGGTAAACTTCACGTCACTGGAACATAAACACGTTTATTGACACGTTTCTGAATGAACTACAGGTGCTGGTCATATAATTAGAATATCATCAAAAAGTAGATTTATTTCACTAATTCCATTCAAAAAGTGAAACTTGTATATTATATTCATTCATTACACACAGAATGATATATTTCAAATGTTTATTTCATTTAATTTTGATGATTATAACTAAGGAAAATCCCAAATTCAGTATCTCAGAAAATTAGAATTTTACTTAAGACCAATACAAAGAAAGTTTTTTTTTTTTTTTTTTTTTTTTTTAAATCTTGGCCAACTGAAAAGTATGACAATGAAAAGTATGAGCATGTACAGCACTCAGTACTTAGTTGGGGCTCCTTTTGCCTGAATTACTGCAGCAATGCAGCGTGGCATGGAGTCGATCAGTCTGTGGCACTGCTCAGGTGTTATGAGAGCCCAGGTTGCTCTGATAGTGACCTTCAGCTCTTCTGCATTCTTGGGTCTGGCATATCGCATCTTCCTTTTCACAATACCCCATAGTTAAGGACAGGCGAGTTTGCTGGCCAATTAAGAACAGGGATACCATGGTCCTTAAACAATGTGTGCAAGTCCTGTTGTAAAATTAAATCTGCATCTTCATAAAGTTGGTCAGCAGCAGGAAGCATGAAGTGCTCTAAAACTTAGACTGCGTTGACCTTGGACCTCAGAAAACACAGTGGACCAACGGCAGCAGATGAGATGGCACCCCAAACCATCACTGCCTGTGAAACCTTTACACTGAACCTCAAACAACATGGATTGTGTGCATGTCCTCTCTTCCTCCAGACTCTGGGACCCTGATTTCCAAAGGAAATGCAAAATTTACTTTCATAAGGGAACATAACTTTGGACCACTCTGCAGCAGTCCAGTCCGTTCTTGAAGCACTGACTCCAGCTGCAGTCCACTCTTTGTGAATCTGCCCCACTTTTTGAATGGGTTTTGTTTCACAATCCTCTCAAGGGTGCGGTTATCCCTATTGCTTGTACACTTTTTTTCTACCACATCTTTTCCTTCCCTTCACCTCTCTATTAATGTGCTTGGACACAGAGCTCTGTGAACAGCCAGCTCTTTTGCTATGACCTTTTGTGTCTTGCTCTCCTTGTGCAAGGTGTCAATGGTCTTCTTTTGGACAACTCTCAAGTCAGCAGTCTTCCCCATGATTGTGTAGCCTACAGAACTAGACTGAGAGATCATTTAAAGGCCTTTGCAGGTGTTTTGAGCTAATTAGTTGATTAGACTGTGGCACCAGGTGTCTTCAATATTGAAACTTTTCACAATATTCTAATTATCTGAGATACTGAATTTGGGATTTTCCTTAGTTGTCAGATATAATTATCAAAGTTAAAAGAAATAAACATTAGAAATATATCTGTTTGTGTGTAATGAATGAATATAATATACAAGTTTCACTTTTTGAATGGAATTAGTGAAATAAATCAATTTATGATTATAGAATATAGATGATATTCTAATTATATGACCAGCACCTGTATACTGCAGGTTTGTGGTTGTTTGATTAAAAGTGTACATAATGTTCATAAGTAGGCTACTTACTCCATGATGAATCCAACCGTTTCAACATTGATAGTGATTTAAATGTGTCTTGAGCAGCAAATATTATAATGATTTTTGATGGAACATATAACACTAAAGACTGAAGAAATTACGCTGGACATTACATTTTTTTCTGTGACATAATTAGTCTTAATGTGTACAGGGAAAGGAAATAAAACAGCATGCATATTCAAGTCATCTAGGATTTTATGTTAAAAAAAAAGACACCATGCTCAACTTCCTGCCGAAGCTTATTTTTAGAGACCTGTTTGGGAGCTTTTCTTGAGGATTTTCCTTCTTTTCATGCATTGTTTCCTCAGCAGGCACAGCGGTTCTTTCCTCTATAAGCCACAATGAGCTTTAGTATGAGACACCTTTGACTCTCATTAAAACATGCACAAATACACACACATTGAGTTTCCATGTTTTATGAGGATATTCCATAGGAATAATGATTTTATACTATAAAAACTGTATTTGCTATCCCCTTAACACCCTTAAACAAAACTTTCTGCTTTTTTATATTTTCAAAATACTTAATTCTGTGTGATTTCATATTTCTAAGGCTGCATTTATTTGATCAGAAATGCAGTAAAACAGTAATAGTGTGAAATGTTATTTAATATAAAATAACCATTTCCTATTTTAATCTATTTTTAAATGTAATTTATCCCTGAAATGAAATGACACTGCTCTAGTTTTCAGTGTCAAATGATCCTTAAGGAATCATCCTAATATGTTTATTTGTTCATTTGAAACATATTTTTATTATTATGAATGTTGCAGCTGTGCTGCTTAATATTTTTGTATCTTGTTTATCGTTTTTGAGGATTATTTGATGATTAGCCAGTTCAAAAACAAGTATATATTTTTATAACATTATAATTGATTTTACTGTAATTTTCGGTCAATTTAATATGTCCTTGCTAAATATAAGAGTGGAAAAATATAGCTATATTCCATTTTACATCCATCAATAAATATTGTTTCAATCAAAATAACTCTCTTAAATCTCTTTGAAGAGTTTGAAATGATGACAGATTAAATGGATGAGAACAGAGATATAGACAGATAGTCTATAGTCTGATTCATTAAACAAGATCATTAAAAAAAATACTGTACTGTACATCACATACATGCAAGCAAAAAGATAAACTGATGTCACTGACACTTAATAATAATAACATTTCATTATTCTCTTCCTAATATGTGTGACCATGACCCGGCCAAGACCCAAAGCATGCTGACGGAGAGACAGAACACGAGAGCGAGTTGAAGAGGTCTCTGATAACCTAGATCTGCTCTGTGCTTCTCTCAGGCACGAATGCAGCGGTTCATCATTCCCCTGAGAACTGAGGAGCAGGAGTCCTGCTGCCAAACAAAGGCCTCGTTCGGAAAAACAGGAAGGAGTTGGTGAGAAAAACCCTTTATCTGACTCCCCGAACACGTCAACACCGCCCTTCAGAAACAAAGGTGTACAAAGCACCTTGTAAATACGCCTGATTTACGGCAATGGGCCGAGTTGATATTTCGACGGCAACAGGTTGTTTATTAGCCTGGGCGAAGTGTATAATGGTAACCCCAACAAGTGTTGGGTCGCGACCTTTACAGAAATGAAGCGATGTCTGGGTAGTCTACTTCAACAACAATGAATCGGATGTCTAAATTTAGGAATAAATACGGAGACGAGAAATTGATTAGATGTTTGGAATTCCACAGGCCTACAGAGTCATGAAAACACCCTAATAATGTCGTGCACTTTGTGGAGACTTTTAGGGTGTTAGGGTCACAGTGTGGTCTTTTCACACTTGAATGCCATTGATACCATTACCCACAATTCTCTGGCGTCTCCCTATAATGTTAGGACTGATAGGTTAAAGTTCTTTGTTTTTTATATAAGACACACTTCATATCACTGTTTGGGCAGAACAACATATCCCATAATAATAAATAGATGTCAGTGTTGCTCTTGTTTTAGCGCTGGGTGTGAGTGAGTGGGAGATGAGTGTGTGAGCTTCTGTTCTCACCAGTGACTGTTATCTGTCTGGAAAGAAAACAAAATCATTTCACAAACAAGATAAAACACACAAACAGCTCATTATGTCTGAGGAAATAGTTTACAGTGATATCAGATTCATGCACTATATGCCATCTAAAACTATTTTGCCACAAACTAGTGACAATTGAGCTGACATAACAAACAAAGCTACGATTTTTTAAATAATATGTTTTATCTTCACTCTCACACAACTATGCTATGAGGTGTTATTTTTTAATTTCTTAAAAAAAAAACACTTTTGAACAGTGTTGTACATCATGTGGACAGTTGCATCTATAAAGTGAATCCTTTAAAGCGTCATTTCACTTCTCGCCACTGGGGGGAACTAATGTCCAAGAAATATGAATTTCATTCCACACTTTAACTTTTTCCTAAAGAGTTCAGACAAATAGTAGGCCTTATTTATTATTTATAATGATTAATAATTAATATTTTTATGATGCCCAGAATTTATTTATTAGTTTGTTTATTTTTTGCATTTTCTGCCAGTACTTAAAAGTGTTTTTTGATCAGCACCACAATCTCGAAAAACTCAAAATAAGGCAGTCATAAAACCAACAGAACAGAGTGAGATGACCCCTGTCAGCACCTGTCAGTGTGAGCAAACCCATTGGCTTTAATACTTAAGCCCCTCGCTTGTCCCAAAATGCCTGGCCTGTCAGTGGATCACTTTAAACTGAATCCAGACCAGATCCTTTATTAATACACCTCAAAACCACTGTAAATCCTGATTAGTTGAATTATTTATTGGAAATGTACTCTCTAACCTTTGATGTTCGAGCCCTTTATGCCAACCCAGGTTCAATTTTCACATTTGTAGTCTGAAAATAAATTTCAGAAACGGATTTCAACTGATAAGAGTCACACAGACGTTTCATATTGGTCCTGAAGCAGCCCTCTGCTTATTCACTATGGTAAAATAACTAAATAATGAACAACTGGATATAACCACACAAAACAAATTACCACAAATATGTCTGAAATAAAATATAAATTTCTCACCATAATTAGCCTATTCATAACAACCCATTTTACAGAAAATATGTTTAATGAATTGACATTTTAGTGGAACAATATTGGTAATGTTTACTTATTCTTGACTAATCTCGTAATTTTGATTCAATTATACCTATTGTTGCATGAACACATCCTATAATGAATTAGTCTGGCAGTCACATATGGTCTTAAATCAGAACAAGATTCATATTCATATAAGTTCATCTAATTATCCTTTGATTTTGTTCTAGGGTGTGAAACACTGGTGACACTCAAGGTTCTGTATTGGGACCTCTTTTTTTAACCTTAAAAAGCAACCTCACTTGATGTTAAATGAATGAGAGCACATTTATTTTGTAGTTTATAAAACTTTACCATTAAAAACCCTTAGCAGAGATGGAGTCTATCATCTACTTTATGTGTTAGGGCATTAGAGAGCTTAAGAACTGTGGAATGTGTCAACACTGAAACTATCACCACACAAGCAGATTCCTCTCTACTCCCAGCTTGTGTAAACATGGAGGTTCATCTCACAGGGACAAACATCTCTCAGGAGTTCCGTTCTCAGCAGTCTGTTTCCTAGCGTTGCCCAGAACAATTTATAAGAATCTGCTGTGACCCCTGACCTGACATGACATCAACTCTCTGCGCATCAGTGACCGTCCCATCGCATTGACAGTAAGGTTAGTGCCCTGGGGCTCAGAGTCTGTGAGAAATGGAGGACAAATCTTCAGACAGACACGTACATGCTGCAAGAAATTTGCACTTGGGAATAGCAACACGATTTGTGATGTTTACAGCTGGTGGAACAGATGCTTATGGGTCTACATCAACAAGGTCTCATTTTTGAGAAGGAAAAACTTTTTCAAGATACAGGGAAAAATCATACACTCAGACTTGGACATCATAGCCTCTGATCAGGAGTTTTCCTCTGTAAAATTATCTGTCTAAATGTCTATGTACATTTCAGAATTTAATAAATACATTTATAAGTTATTAAATGTAGAATGTTAAATTACCAATTGGATTGGAATAAAAGAAGGAGAGATTTAATTAATTCAAAAAAATTCAACACAATAAATAAGAGGGATTTCAGTACGCACACAAATGTTTCCTAACACAAGTTTTGCAATAAAACACAATTTTACTAATTTAAAACTAATTATGGCTATGTATTTATTTGCTGATATCTGGAATACTGTTAAATACTGCCATAATATATTTTAAGTCAGCCCAGCTGTTGGTCTTTTATGCCTGAAAGCATCTATTATTTTAACGCCCAATTACAAAGACACATGCCCTGAACAAACATGACCTGCATTTGCCTGCCTTCCCCTATCCGTCCACAAACACAGGGAGGAGATCGAACCTTACTAACTGTTCTAGACACATCACCCACCTCAAATGAGCCTGGTGAAGTGCTCTCTCTGAAGGCTTATGTATGCATATATATATATATATATATATATATATATATATATATATATATATATATATATATATATATATATATATATATATATATCAGCTCAGTGAGTAGAAGAGACCCATGGGATATCTTTATGAGTGCACCACAGGGAGAACAAACTTATTAATGGCTTGATAGATGAATTCAAAGAAAATCCAAGTTCTTTAGCTCACTTATTTGTAGTCAAAAGGCTCATTTTAAGGTTATTTTTCTTCCATATCATAGTAACTAGTGGAAAGAAAATGTCCAAAATACACATTTAATTGTTTATTTTATTACACTGTATATATTTGCTTCCATGGACTCATTCTGACACCACCCATTCACTGCAGAGGATTCGCTTGGTCAGCAAATTTTATGCTACATTTCTCAAAATCTTTTCCCTTGAAGAAACCATCTACATCTTGGATGACCTAAGTATGAGTACATGTTTTGCTTTTTTAACAATTTTTATTTATGGAGTCAGATTTTTCATTACACTAGAGGGCACCCCAGAGACTCGATGTCAAAATTGAGTTGCTCTTAATATATCCAATAGTCTAATGAGTACAAATGGTGTTCAATAAATAATGAATCTTTGTGCTTTGAAAGTTCAAAAATGCAAACCTTCCATCATGAGTCAGACTTTCCAATGGTCGGTCACCACGGCAACAGTTTGATGATCCCAGTAAGCCTGTGACCTCTGTCTCTCCTTGTGCATTGTGGGAAATAGACTATCAACAGCTGTTGCACAGTGGGTGACTTCTGCACTCCATCTAGCATGGCTGCCCAATGTAACCACAGTGATTAATTATGACACAGAGATCTGGAACCTCATGAGCGGACGGCACACAGCGCCAATGAAACAGGCCAGATCTCCATCTGGATACAGAAAAAGGTTAATATATTTAATTGCTGCAATCATAATATGGATATTTATACTTTTTATCATACATTAAGGTCATTGTAACATAAACTGACTCAACCAGTGAGTTTTTACAGTATCACACCGCATTACCATTTGAGGCATCAGCCCAGAATAAACAGCTCCAAAATAAGTTAAAGTTAGTTTTTAATAGGTTAGAGCTGATGTAGTTAGATTCCCAATGGGCCATAAAAGCAGGTCAGAGTTATAATTGCAACTAAATGTTTATGAGGTAGAGTATTCATAAAGGGTATTTATACTGATGTAATAAACAAGGTTTTCTAGATGCTTAAATTTTTAATATGCTGTTTTACTTTTAAAGTAGCACAGCAATTTATAGTCGTATGTAAACAACACTAATAATAAAAAGAAAAATAATAGGAACTTTATTATTTCCTATTATTATTATTATTTCTTGCATCATTACATATCCAAAACCAGATTAAAATCCATACCGTATCTAAATCTACACCCAGGTCCAGGTCCAAAACTATATTTGACATCAATGACATCAATTGATGTCAAAGCCTGACATCAATCAGATTTCATTCAGATCCAGATTCAAGCACATATCCACATTAGATCTAGATCCAGTTACAGACCCCAAACCAAATTCAAATCCACATTTAAATATACACCCAGACCCAGGTGCAAAACTATGTTCAGATCCAGATTCCAACCTATATTTAAATCTACTCCCAGATCCAAAACTACATTCAAAGGCCTGCCTAGAGTCAGATTTTATTCAGATCCAAATTCTAATTCAAATCTAGACCCAGATCCAGACCCCCACAAAGATCCAAATCTATGTTCAGACACAAATTCAGATTTAAATACACTTCTAAACCTACACCTAGATCAGTCAAAAACCCAATCCAAAACTATGTTCAGATCCAGATTCACTTTCAATTTCCCATTTTAATCTAGATTCCGCTCCACACCCAAAACTATATTCAGTTTCAAACTCAGATCAAGACTGAGGTCCAGATTCAGATTCCTTTGGATCCAAATTCAGACCGTTTCTATACAAAGACTTAAGATAAAGCATATTCAAAAGTCTTCCCTACTTCATATTGAATTTTTTCAATGCATATTCATGTTTATGGTACATTCAGTATGCAAGTCCTGTGTAAAGATGATGGGCTGAGTGACTATTACAGTTGTACAAAGGCAGCCATCAGTCTCAAAGCTGCAGAAACTCAACAACTCACACCAGCAGTAATAATGTCTGCAACAGTCGTCAAACCCTCACTCTCCTTCACACACGTCTCTCTCCTCCTGCCTGACTCCATCCACTTGAAACTGTAATTTTGTCAAAGCAATTTTGTTGAAAGTAATGAGAAAACACTACAGTTTAAACAGCCAGCTCAAGCTAAAGAAAAGCATCCTGTCCTGATAAACAGAAGCATTTTAAGTTTCTAGAATTGAAGCATGTCCACTTTTATGTGCTTGTAATGTACAGAAAATTGATCAAAAGAATCAGACAAGAGCATCAACCAACATTCAGTTTCCAGTTGACCATCATATCATTTCTCTCTCATGTTCCCTCCAATCTTACAAACACACTTTCTGTCCACACAATATTTGGCCACTGGGTTTAATTTAAAGATAATCTTCTTTCTTACATGGCACTTGATTTAACCTCGCTTTTACGTTATTTTCAACACTGACATTGTTTTCCCGTCTTGGATTACAGCAGCACTTAATTTTGCATAGCTACATTCTTATCCCGAAGACACGTTTAATCATTGTGGACCCTGTTGCCACAATATGTTTGATGTTTTGATAAGGATGTCATGAAAAGCGATGCTCAGGAATGCAGTTGGGTGTCTGAAGTTAGACGTCTGTTTGAAGTGCCACTACATGACAGACAGATCAAGCCCTGATTCAGCTGGAATACTAAAGAAGTCGCGTTTAGTCATAGACTGTAGGGACTTTTCTGGAACATTTCTATACTTTAACTCAACCAAAGCAATTTAGAGTCAGCTTTGATCAGATTCAGTCAAAATAAAATCTGACAGAGCCCAAATACTTTTTTATTAAAGAACTGTTTGCGAACTGGGCGAACTGAATGAATAGATAAATGCCCAGGTTAAATTTTAACCTCAAAACATTTTTTCCTGCACACTGATATTATTTTCATGATGCTAAATCATACTTAAGATGCTTTTTTTTTTTTGAATGTTTGAAATCATTCATACAATATACATACATACATACATACATACATACACACACATATATATATATATATATATATATATATATATATATATATATATATATATATATATATATATATATATATATATATATATATATTTCTTCTTATTATTATTATTATTATTTGTAAGGTTTTTTTTTTTTTTTTTTTGCTTTTTATTTTTGCTTTATGATTTTTGTTGTTGTTTCGGTCAAACGTCGATTTAGAACAGTTAACTTGCGCGCCTCAGATTTTATATCGCATTTTTATATCACACAGAGGAAAAACAGTTGCTGGCTTAAGTGGATAAAATCGCAAATCCATCCATCATTTGCCAGCGATGAAGAAAGTCCATTAGGCAAAGTTTAACACCTGCGTGAGCTGCATGTGAACGACTCTGTAATGCAGGTGCAGACATTTCTAGACCAAAAGCCTATGAAAACACTTCGAATACAATAGAGAACTTAAAATCCAAGAAAGACACTACCATTGAGCGTTTTAGCTGTCAGACGGGGCAGTGAGGACTGTAACTGCGAGTGTGTGATTCTGAACCGATCAGGGAGTTTGTTCGTGAGTGACTCCTCTCGAAACACTTCCTCAAACACGCTCACGCGATCTCTCTCGCGCTCCCTCTCCCTCTGAGGTCGCAGTCTTTGTCCGTGTGTGTATCTGTAGGGCTCTTGTAGTGTGTGAGGACTGTCTCAAATGTGTGTACGCCCCCCGTGGCCGTCCTGAGAGCAAACGGAGGCTGTCGTTTTCCCCCCAGAGACCCCAATGCAGATGGTGTGAGCAGTGAGGGGAAAAGTTTATGACAGCTCTACTGCTGTCGGTTCACTGCTGCCCCATGGAGCTTTTCGATTTTACGGTTGCAGCTATAGACTTTTTCCCGGGCTGTTTGACTCAGTAATGCACTTGTATTGGACAGAGTCACGCTCGGGATTGATTCTTGGATCACAGTGAATGCTGTACCGGTCTGAGTCACGCTCTGGATGTGTTTTGGGTTTTATTGGATTTTTTTTTCTGTGGATGTTCTCTGGATAGCAGTTTTTAAGGTAACAATAGTCTGTTTACAGTCATTTGGATTTTGCTAATGACAAGTTGGCTGCGTGTATGTGGTTATTCTGCTGTTGTGAGACGCGCGCGTGCATTGGCTTTTTCCTAGACTGTAATGTAAAGGTCATCCAGCGCCAGAGATTTTGTCTATGTGTGTGTCATAGCCACAGAAACACATAATTAACCATAATCAGTGTCTGTGTGTATGATTTTATTTGCCTCTTTTTTATTTATCTATCTATCTGGGTTTAAAGCAGCATATTGCTCTAAAAGTCTAAATTTTTTTTTTTTTTTTATAATATTTGATTATTTAAAAAATATACTTATTGAATGATCTTATTGAAAGATACGTATTAAATGATTATTAACATGTACAAATTATACATTTTAATAATCATTCAATAAGTAATATATATATATATATATATATATATATATATATATATATATATATATATATATATATATATGTATGTATAATTTGTCGAGATGGAATGTGTGTTATTTTATCACAACTGCCTATGTACAGTGTATTTAAACAAGCCTTTCTGATAAGTTCCATAGACCTCACTGTTCGACAAAGCACGTTTCATATTTCTACAGCTGTTGTCTACTTGATTTGTCAATTTGAAGAAGAAGAAGTGTTAAAAATAGCTCAGATGTTCTCCTTTTCCATTCAAAAGTACAGCATTTTTTTATTTTAGCTTTGTTGTGGTGGACACAAAGAGGTTGGAGTTCTCCGTTTGAAGTACTTTGTCTCAGATGTTTCTCCTCATATTCTTAAGGAGAAATAAAAACATGTTTGTTGACATAAAATAAGAGCATAGCGTAATAAATAAATGTGACTATTTCAGCTTGGGATATTTAGATGAACATTCTTGAGTTCGTGCTGAAATCTCTTCTTATGATTGCTGACTTTGGCAAACCTGAGCGCAGTTTGAGATTGAGATCTCCAATGAAACTCTGAAGGAGACACAAATGAGATTACTGGGGCCTTTTTCCTCAGGAGGCATTTAAAAACCAGGGCATTTAAGCCATTTGCTTTTCTTTTATTCCCATTCCTATCTACAACCATTGAGATTATAAATAGCTCTAATTTGTTATATTTCTTCTCTGTGGGCAGAGAAGCATTTAGTTAACTAATAAACTCTGCTCACACTGAATTAACTCAGCCGTTTCTGGAGTCAATTTGAGGTTTATATTGAGTTAAAGGAGGTGGGGAGGAGAGCGGCAGAGGGGGAGAGGTAGATGGAGATGCAGATAGAAACTAATGAAAGGAAAAGGCAGGAATGAGCAACAATCTGTCAGCTAGCTCACTGACGCTGTTAGAAAATGATGCTATCTGGAAAAGATGGGAACGCACTGTTCTGCGATAACTCACAAACAGAATGGGTTATGCTGAATTTCAGTGTGTTTTTAAATATTTATTTTTGTTAGCTAGGAGAAACAGTTGAGATTTTAATGGTGTCTCGCTTGTGATATGCCTTTTTAAAGGGTAACATATTCAAAACATTCTGGAGGTCCTAACCCTTGTCCAATCTCCTAACCTCATTACCACACATCATAGTGCTTTAACGTAAATGGAGGGACGTTATTTACCAGTATGGAGAGATTGACATCACTGTGGCTATTTAGAGGACTGATATCCTTTCATTTTCCCCCATCAAACTCTTCGTGACCCACTGCTGTGATTGTGTTTGTGATGTGGGCATGTCTGTGTCTGTCTCGTTCAAGCATTGTGTGCAGCTCGCTGACTGCAGTGGTGTTTGGAGGCAACCAGAGCAAAACAGTTGCATCACTTTTGTAGCTATTCAATCTTAAAAATAAGGTTCTTTATTGGCATCTGTGGTTCCATCAAGAATCTTTAACAAAAGGTTCTTTACAGTGGATAACAGTTCTTTAGGTTATTCAAAATATTCTTCACACTTAGAAAAAAAAATGGCTCTTTTAAGAACTGTTCACTGAAAGGTTCTTTGGAGAATAAGCTTTGGTGATGTCTACCAGATTGGCATCGGACAATGTCTACAGTTTATCGGCTGAAAATAGTGATGTCTGTAAGCCATCATCAGCAATGGACAATGCCATCATCCATCAGCCTAATCCAATTGAACATCCCAAAATGGAAAATGTGAAAACACCCTTTTGGAACCTTTGTTTTGGAGTGTATTTTTCTGCTTGTCATATTAACTAAACATATTTATTAAAATATATATTTGTGTAGATTTGCAAGCAATTCTGGCAACAGTAGTTCATCAATTGATAAAGGAGTGATGTTGAAGATTGTTGTAGTCAGTCGCACATTCGCCATTTTAAAAGAACCAAGGCTAGTTTCAGATTTCTGCATCTATTGATTTGACAGTATGAAGAAGGAAAAGTGTTAAAATAGCTCAGTAGAACTCCTTTTCCATTCAAGAGTAGCGCATTCAAGGTTTTAGCTTTGTTTGTGGCGGACATCCAAAGTTTGGAGTTCCCAGTTTTCAGTTCTTTTGTCAGTTTTGTTCCTCCTAACATTCTACAAGAGGAATGCAGTAATAAATAAATGTGACTTTCATGGCATGTACCATTTCAACCTGGAAGAAATTCATAATGAAATCGTATTCTTCTGGTTGCCCAGTCTTATTTGCTTACAATAAAAAATATAAAAATACATGTTTGTGTTATTCAATTTAATTATGCAATGTTGAGGAACAGTGCTGTTGTCAAGCGCATATGCTGTGCCATCATTTCTTCATGGAGGCACTATGGAAAACAACTGTCTTGAATTATGGCCTGCAAAGTTCTAGGTTTGGCAAAAGTTTCTCATCTAGTTGTGAAGGTATGGAGATTAAGAATACGGTCTAACTTGTCTAAACAGTCCAAACAAAGAGGTAGTCAGGCGCTCCATTGAAGTGGAGTCAGTCATTCTGCCAAATTAGAGAAAGGACTCAGCCAAAGCCATCCCAATCTGAAGGTGGCTACAGTCTTACCATCATCCTAATGATCCTTAAATTAACAGTTGGCTTCCAGACTTTCTGCTTTTAGCAACTCTGTTTCCCTTATTCATAGGAAAAAAAGCCAGTGAGGTGTTTCGAGGCCAACGCCCGTTGACTTACCAGCCACTTCTGCTAAAATTTCCCCGGCTGAGTCAGACAGTCATATGCATACTTGCATGGTTTTGCATAGATGTAAGCAAGATTCCGCAAGAGGAGTGTTTTAATAACTTGAGAACCTTACATGTGGCCTTTTTTTAGTTCGAATCTGACTTGTGACAGTGAGGCAGATATGCAGTATGACCTTTTTCATTTGTTAGTGTACTTCAACCACACATTTCTGTCATATTAAACTTAACCTAATGTCAATTTGAAAACTTCTTCACTTCTGAGTTTTACACAATTAATTAACTGTACAATGAAAGTGGAGGGGGATTGTGCCAGTCAAGTTCCAATATCCAATTTATGTGCCATAAAGGGGCTATAAAATCTTGTATATCAATACTTAGGCAATGAAAAATATAGTCCATTAAACATTTCAGTGAATTACTCATATTGACAGCTTTAATGGTACTTCATTGTCTGTTTTGGAGCTTGATGGCTGTATTCCTCATCTATTTTCATTGTACTGGAACGTATGCATTTATCTGAAAAATACATTTTTCCAGTCACATGATGCTTCAGAAATCATACAGAGCATTTTCTCCCCCCCCCCCCCCCAACAAATCGTTTGTAATCATATCATTATTAATGTCATTAATGTCAATTTTTGATCAATTGAATGCTTTCTTGTTAAAAAAAATAAACAATAAAAAAAGTAAACAAAACTTACTGACCTCAAACTTTTGAATTTCTGACACACTAAAGCTGAGAAGTCAAAAATAGAACTAGGTAATGGGACCATTTCTACTTTTGCTAATTCTTCTGAAACATCTAAACTTGAAAGGAAACAGAAAGCCAGTCCTTATGACAATTCCAAATGAATTAATTGAGTATGATCTCATAAGGGCTTTCTGTTGCCATTCACCTTTAGATCTTTTGAAATTACTGAAATGAAACAATGTAGTTGGCTAAGCTGAGAACAGAAATAGGAAGTGGAACCATTTCTACTTTTGCAAATTCTTCTAAAACATTACAAGATGAAAGGAAACAGAAAGCTCTTAGCACATCATCCTCACCTAATTCATATGCCTCGTGTGTCAGTCAAACAGCAGTGACAGTCAAAACCTGACCTTTACCTGACTGTGTACATGCACACTGGCAGAAAGATGTCTCTCACACCCGGCAGGTTCTCTTCAGAACAACACACTGATATGTGCCTGCTGAGGAATCCTGAAGTTTTTTGTCCACTAAGCTCATTTACAATGAATTCTGGAGTTGCTTAATCCATATGCATTTCATTCCTATTATTTTCTGTGCTACAATCTTGGCATGCAGCCTGACATGCACAAAATACATAATTCCCTCTCCACTCTACTGTCTGTTTGTCTTTTCAAACATCAATATCTCCAATGCTCTCTGGTCTGGTACAGGAGCATTGTGTTTCACGGTCAGTTGGGCTGAAAGTGGCCACCAGCATTAGCAGACTGCATTAGCTGTCAGGAGCCATAGACAGAAGTGAGCAGCAGCTGTCAGACTGAAGTGCAGACAGACAGACAGATGGCTGAGGTAAAGCCTGCACTGTGCCTGCTTTAATTCACTTACTCACAGAAACACAAAGAGCCGATATAAAGAATGCATGACCACTCAAGGGATTTACTGCCCTTTGGGGCGACTGAAAATGGCAGATTAATGCAACTTTTCCATCTTAATGCTCCTTTAATAATCAATGTTTTGTGGGGTTTCTCTGTAGTTCTGGTTTAGCAAAACAGTGGCTGTTATTTAGTTGAAGCTCTGTTCACAAGGGATCAGATTGCTAGTTGATGGATCTGGTTCAGGTGTGCTAAAACAAGTGGGTCTCGGGGCCTAGGGTGATGCTAGGAGCTTTCTAGGGGGTTTCTTTGCCCATTTTCAAGTTTCAATAATATTCTGGTTCCTTTACACACTATCATTCAAAAGCTTGGGGTCGTTAAGATTTTTAAAAATGTTTTTAAAAGAACAGTATGTGCTCATCAAGGCTGCATTTGTTTGACTAAATACAATAAAATGTTATTCTTGGGAAATATTATTTTACAATATTACAATATATTTTAAAATATAATTTCTATATAGTCTTTACTCCAGTTTTCAGTGTCACATGATCCAGCAGAAATCATTCTGAAATGCTGATTTGCTGCTCAAGAAACATTTCTTATTATAATTAATGTTGAAAAAAAAAAATCTGAAAACTGATATATTTTTTGGATACTTTGATGAAAGTTAAAAAGAACATTTTTAAATAAATTAATACTTTTATTCACAAGGATGCATTTAATTGACTTTTACATTGTTACAAAAAAAAAAAAAAAAAAAAAATATATATATATATATATAAATATATATATATATATATATATATATATATATATATAAATAAAAATGTATATGGAAATTTCGTATACCCCTGGTAAACCCCTAATACTCTTTCAGTGTTCAATAGCGATGCTAAAATTATTAACTTAACATAAATATTTGATCAAATTGGGTGCTATTTAAACTAGATTTGATCTTGATTGATAGTTTTTAGAACCTAATTAAATGTTAATTTTTCAACCATCCAGCTTGTTTTATTAATGCCTAAAATCGTTTCCTAGGTGTCTCTTGCTTTGTTTGGCTCTTATATTCCTGGGAACCCCTTCTCCAGCGCAAAAAAAAAAAAAAAAATATATATATATATATATTTTTTTTTTTTTTGCGCTGGAGAAAGGGGTTCCCAGGAATATAAGAGCCAAACAAAGCCATGTCAAACATTAAGGCAGACTCTGTGTGCTCAGCTCTGTCACATTCCCATGTGCAGAGTAAACGTGCTAAGCAAGCAAAGAGTGTTAAGAGTGAGCAGATGCTAAATTCAGCTAACAGGTATAAGAGAGAGATCTTAAATTACAGCATTTAAGGTCTTTTTCCATTTCCAAAATGTATCAGACCACAAATAATATGTTTTGTATGTTGCATAGGATACACTAGCATAAACTTTGTCATTGCAGTGTTTTTAAGAAAATCTTGCTGAGCAAGATATTTAAAGTTAAGATATGAAAAATAGAAGCAATTTTCACTTAGAAACTGCTAGTGAATTTCACAATAAATTACAAAGAAATGGCAAGTAACACTGAGTTAATACAAAATTTTGACATAGAAAAAAACTAATATTTTCTTGTAAAACACTCCAGTGATCTTTGTCTTATTTAACATCTAAGTAATTTTTACAGTGTAGACAACTGAATGACAGCACAACCAGCAAAACAGCTTGAATATCCAAGAGTTATTTATCTCAGAAAGTTGGCAAATATATGAATGAATGTGCATCATGTAGTTTCACATCCACATTAAAATTACCTTTAGTTCCAAAAGAGGTTATAATAAAAATATAATATGTGCCAATCGCATCGATTTGTCACAGGATACCCAAAACATACTGTATGTGATTGGCTTCATCAGTTTCTTGTGTTAGAAACACAGGTCGGTTCAATTTCAGATTGGATTAAAATCACCAATCGCCTGCATCTCCAAGTCCTTGCAGGGAAAGTCTTTTTGTCAAGTAATCCATTATATCTGATTGAGTTGTCTGTTACAGAAAATTGCACAGGATGTTTTCTTCATCCGTGTGCCAGGGAACAAGCATTGACATACATTTCTCAACATAATACTGGGATCTTTCTGTTTTTCGTGATCAATGTTGGCAGGCATACTTTAACTTTTCTGTCCATTGTAATGAAAGCCAGTGGTCTTTCCGCTAAATAAACCATCCATTGTTTACTCATTCCAAATGGGTGCTTTAAAACGTTTATTTGTTCTCTAAGATTGATCAGGAGCGATTAATAAAGTGTGTGAGTCATTGGCTGAGGTTTCACTGCAGTGAATGACTGGATCTGCATGTTAATGTAGAAAAAACTTTCACAGTCACACTGCAGGTTGTGCAGAGAACAGTCAGGAGATTGTACTTGTTAGCAGAAGCATGATGTTCTGGTTAGAGAATTTAATTGATCTGTGAATGTACAGTTAGTTATCATTTAGCAGATGCTTTAATTTAAAGCTGTTTGCAGCACACCTCACTCATAATTGGTTTTCTTCATGGGTTGTTTGACAAAAGTCAATCTAAAATGGAAAAAAAGGAGCTTGAGTGTCTCTGAAAAATGAATCCAAGCTCAAATCATTGATGGAGATGAGAACAGACTTGTGGGGTTTCAGAAGTGTGGTCTTCAATTGTCTGGAAGTGTTTTGGAAGGAGTACATGGTAATCTTAGACCTTGCAGATGTTTTGCAGATTTTGAGAAAAGAATAGAGTGGAATTTTTTTTTTTTAGAAGATTTTCAGAATATTTTTGCATTGCATTTTTGCATGCATATCACTCACATTATAATAAAATGCCACTAAAACACCAAAAATATTTGTTATTCTTGATATATGTTTTTCAGGAGCAATTTTTAACTATATTTACTAAAAATACCATAGTTTGTTGTAGTTACCATACATTTACATTGATGTAACCATGATAATGAGGAGGTGCTGGTCAGGTTAGACATCATATTAAATTTAATGTGAATTAAATATGTTGTTATACAACAGCACAGTCCATTGAACAGATTAGTTTTCATTCCTTAAAAAAAATAATAATACAATAAATATGGCACTGTTCTGACTAAGGTCTATTGTTTGCCATATAGCCTACTTACAGATAGTAAAGTTGTAGATTTTCATTAGGTTGGAGATCAGTGTGTTCTGATCTGAGTCTCAGTTCTTTGAGAGATTGCCTGACCATCTTATGTGTGGTACATGGGATGGAACATGGGATTTTGTTCCCTCTGGAGATTTTCTTGTATGCATTTCCCTGTTAATGGACATTGTTTTCATTTTCCCACAGACAAACACACATTCACAGTCCCGAGGTCAAAGAGTGTGAGATAGTCAGCATTGGATTCCAGTGATATACTAAGAAATAAACAAATATACAGCTGCAGACTGCTGTAGTTGAGTCAGTATCAGAGAGGAAACTGAACACTCACATTTTTGATAGTATGTTTACTGAACATGTATGATTACTATTTTTTTGTATAAATTAAGCTAAAGAAGCAAAATGTGTTATGACATAACGAAAAGCATGCCTCAGATTCGTCATCGTCAATGGTGACATTTAAAAAAAAACTACTTTTGTGAACTAAAGTTTGCAAAGGGACGCCAAAAAGTTAGAAAGGTGCACTTGGTGGTGCTATAAGATATGAACAAAACATGAAAATGGCTTTAACAACACAATCAATTGTCTAATCAACATGACAATTGGTATCCAGTGTCTTTCTGTGCAAAGTGCCGCACATGTCTTTAAGGGTATTTGCATATGATCTAAAAAAAACATGGCCGGCTGAAGTTTGAGCACCTATTAGATAAGGTTAACAGAGGTCGATCAGAATGAAACTCAGTGGGCCTGTTTGACTCATGGCCCAAAAGATCTGTGATAAATTTGAAAGAATTAACAGCCACTAAGCACTTACTCTCGGGGGAATCCCCGCTGCCATTTTGAAGGCCGTTCCACTTCGTCGAGTGGACGAGGGAAGTTTACATGGACATGATCTCAACCCATAGTGGGAAACTGAGGGAGAGAGTCTGCAATGTATCATGCATTGTAATCACTTACGTCCATCCGAGTAAACGAGATGGAGGGAAGTTAGCAAGTGTAGGGCATAAAAAAGTGAAATGGAACGCAGCCTTGTCAATAAATATCAAAACAATATTTGAACTTTAACCTTTGGGTAGCTATAATGGGATGGTTTAGAAAAGGTGCATGTCCAAAATCTCAAAATTTCAAGAAACTAGGTGAGCACATCCGACAGGTGATTCTAAACAAGCATGCACACTTTATGGAGATTGGACCATAGTTAGCACTATGGCAGTCATAAAATCATCATATTTGTATGATAAATTACTTGGACTTGCCATAAATGCTTTTTTTTTTTAATCAGTGATTTAGGTGGTTAAAGGCTTGCTAAATAATATGTAATGTCTTTTTTCATGTTTACTTAAATGCCTTGAACATTTGAACCTTGATAAGCGCTGGCTTCAGCTATTTATATATATATATATTTATTATATATATATATATATGTGTGTGTGTGTGTGTGTGTGTGTGTGTGTGTGTATATTTTTTTTTTTACATTTCCTAAGTGTGAGTGGTCCTTAACCAAACTAAAGATCTAAGTTGCTATTGTGATGTGAATGGTTGCCAGAATGTTGTTTTGTTGCTAGAGATAGTTGCTAGGTGGTTATTTAACAAGCACTGCTAATGAGAACAACAAACAGATATATATATATATTTTTAAATCATATTTGGCATCCCGGTTATTATTTTAGCTTGAGAGCAAGATAAAAGTTGTTTCTTTAATAAGTAATGGAGATTTTTTGTTGTCTGATTATTGTGGTAAGAGTCTGTGTTTGATATTTTGAGTGTTCCCTGCATCCCTGTCACAGCTGTTGGATCTTCAGAGAGGAGTTTATAGATGGGAAACTTTAGTGACGCCCCACACAGACAGCAGAAAGCACTAATATATCACAGAGCCATAGACTTGGCATACTGACAGAGTTCTACTCTTCTTGTGTTCATTTTCCCTTTTATTCATAGCATCATTCAAACCAGGTGCATTAGAATAGTCAAATCTCAAAGTGGATCCTTTGGACCACCAATATTTGTACGGTTGTGTTCTGAATGAAATGCTGACTGCATTGATATTTTTCTAAAATAGTATGCGAAACAGTACACATTGTACAATCACATGACTTTTCAAAGTGTTGTATGCTTCATTGCCACATGACCTCATTACATGCATATTTCATATGGTATGTATCATGTGTATTTAGCAAACATATTTTGGACAACCTGGGCTAATTGGAAAAACGTACGTGTACCTACATTTTCAACCTCAGAAATGTACCAAAAACATACATAAAATTCACTGCGGTTTTCAGCTGAAATGAACACTAGTGGCAATAAAACACCTACAGCATTTGTTTGTTTTCACACAAATTATTATTTTGGGGAAGATTATCGATGTTTGATGTTTGCATCACTAAACCTTTTCTGATGTAGTAAACTTGCTCGGTAGCTCACCTGATACAGCATTGCATTTGAATTGTAGATTCCTGTGAAACATGAGTCACAATAAGAGAACTTAAAGATCTGTAAAAGCAAGCTGAAAAGTCATGGTGGCTTGAGTGAATGCTTTTTATCTCTATTTTTGGTTAACACTAATGGTTAGGTTTAGGGTAGTTTTTTTGGTTTATTATGTACATACAACAACTAAGATAATATAACTTTAATAGATTCGTGTTCATTTTTTTTAAATACTGAACTTTTATCATCACTCACAGGACATTTAGCTTTTAATGTGTCATAAAATGTAAGGTTATTTTGCAGAAATGTCACCATAGGCACGTTTTTCCATTTGAAATTGTGCGCTCAAATGAAAAAGATGCATTGTGGAAGTAAATGGGGTTATTTTTGAATTCATCAAAATAGATAATTCAAGAAAAAATGTGTCTGATATTACTTGAAGTTTATTTTTGGAAATGGAATGTCAATTGTCAATTTGTACCTTGCACTCTGGGATACAGTATTCCATGCAGTGTGTGCTCGAGTTAAAAGCTATGTACTTTGGCAAATGTAGTACGTCACCCATGCATAGAGGAAATTTGCATACTGCACAGAGTTTGCATATTGAATGCTGCAGATATAATAAGGGTAGTGTTCCAAACACAAGCTTTTGCATGTTTATATCTTTATGTGTGTGTGTGTGATGGCAGTCCATCAGAGCCATCAGCAGGGTCTCTCTACACTTCGCTGCCCTGCACTTGCTAAGCAGATGACGGTAGTCGAGCAGACTGCTAAAGCAGCACATCTGGAGTTCATCGTAACCCACACACTTACACACACCGCCACCTCTGTGCTTATGACAACGTGGCAGTGCTGCTTTTCTCACTGTGAAATACTTTACTGCAGGCAACAAAACTATATGACATCCTAAATGTATAGTCCAGCTACTTTTGCACAAGATGGATTTACACAAAATACTAAAAAAACTATTGAATGCATGCTAATTTATTGTAAAAATAGTGATAAGCAGCAGGCATTCCACTAAATATTCCCTAAACGCTGCTGAGTGACTTGAATCATTGAAGCATTCTTTGAAGAAGTTCATTTACATGAATCATTCAAATGAACCTATTCAACAGAATTAATAAGATTTTCCAATGCAACATTAGAGTGATTGCAGTAGTTGCCATTGGTTGGAAAAAGTAAAGGATGTTTGTTGGGATCCATGAAGAAGCTTTCCATTGTTCTAAGATACATGCAACCTTTCAATTGTACAATTGGACTTTTTTATATAGTGGAAATATTTCACTGAAAAAAATGGTTCACTGAAAGGTTATTTGGGGAAGCCAAAATTGGCGTTTTTACTCTTTAAAATAAAGGATATTTGTGGGCGTCAGTGGTTCCTTTAACATCCATGGAAACTTTTCTTTGCACAAAATTTTTGGTTCTTCAGATTTTTTAAACGTTCTTCACAAATGGTTCTTTTAAGAACTGTTTACTGAAAGGTTCTTTGGAGAACCCAAAATTTTGTCAGAAAACCCACTTTTGGAACCTGTCTTTATAGAGTGAACCAACAGTGCAATGATTTGTGGGAAATAAACCAATGAATTGCTTTGTTATATTGATTGATTCTGTGTATTCAATGGGGGAAAAAGGATAAAGTATTGAAACCAACACAGTTTCAGCTTCCCACTAAAGGAAAAAAAAAAGTAGAACAGAGTGTGCGTGTCCCTGTTTGAACCAGTTTTGGGTCTCCACTGCTGTCAGCATTGAGCAAAACCATCGTCTGAGTTTATTTCCGAAACTGTTTGAGGAAATTAGATGCAGGGGTGGTATTTCAGAACCCTGTCTGGAGCTCAACATGTTCCGGCGCTGCACTGTGAATCATTAATGAGGCCGTTGTGAGAAAAAAAGCCCTGACCTCTGTCTATGACACAAACAAAAGGTTTACTTCCATTGCTCTTATTTATTTATTTGCTCTGCATGAGAGCATAGCAGTTCTAGAGCAGATCCGGCATGGTCACCTCAAAAACAGATAATAAATCCTTTTAAAATGTATGAAAAATAGTTCTGTTGCAATAATATTTTACAGTATTATCTTTTTACTGTATTTTTTATCCAATAAATGCAGCCTTGGTGAGCATAAGAGATATCTTCCTTTTGTTAAAAAAAAAAAAAAAAAAAAAAAAAGAATTTTGGGTTGAATAGTTGTTTTTATTTATATGGAACAAATTTCTACCAATTTTTAATACTAAGATTATCGCAGTGTATTCTAGGATTGCCTATTCTGCAATACGATACACCCAATGCTACATGACATTTTTTGTCAAAATGATATGTATATGTTTGAATTTTGTCAGAATTAAATGAATGTTTTGACTAATTGTCAGTAGCCAACCAAACTATACTGCAAACAAGATTCTGCAGATTTCACTCAAAATCAGAGTAGAATATGCTGAGAAAGAGGATTTTTATGAGGCATCAGTCTTGCTGTGTAATATTTTGAAAAGTCAAGTGTGCATGTACGATGCTTAAAATGCGGTCTAGGTAGATAGGAACCCTTGGGTCTGCTCTGAAAGAATGAAGCTGCACTGAGAAAAAAAGGCCAGTTTTGATGAATGTCTCCTCAGTTTAAAGTTCAGTGCCACTCTTTGAGTTAAATGGGAGGTTGAAAGAAAGATAAGAAGAAGTAGAAAAACGATTTTACTCAAAGGAAATGGTATCCCACACACACAAATGTGCTGAGGCAGCGAGTTACAAATCTCCGCTGACAGGCGTGACATGATATTGATATCTCGATGGGCACAAACGTGAAGATTGTAGTCTGGCAGCACTTTCAGCCCCTCCTTCTCTGAAAGATTTCATCTAAAATCATAAACACTCACATAAAACAGCCTTTATGATTTCATGCCTGGATGTCAGACAGTCACTTAAATGAACATCAGGTGTTTGGCCAACTGCCCTGTTTTGCAGAAGGTGATTCCCTGTCTTGTCTCTCTTGTGGCGGACAGACACACACTTTTGTAATTCCACCTCAGCAACTGTTTAGAAGTGAAATTGTTCCTGGATCTGTGTGCGACAGTGATCTTAATCTCTTGAGCTGATTGTTGTTGTGGGAAGGTCTGGTGATCTCGTAGACCCATGGAAAGCAGAATTTTATTGTAACTGCTAACATTAAGTGAGTTTGCTTTTGGGAAGGTGAGAGAGAGCAAGAGGGAGCGAGTTGTAGAGGAGATCAGTTAAAAGCACACTTGAAGTAATTTCCTCTCTGGTGACCACAGATTTGCTGAGCTTTTGATTATTTCCAATGCTACCTGAACTCATAAAACAAATATATTTGGTCATTTTGAAAGTTAATGTCAGTCATCATTTCATTCAGAACAAAACCATAAAAATATTGGTGGCTCCAAAGACTTTCTACTAAACAAGCAGGGTCAGAGGTCAGACTGTGACATAGATGATTGGCTTGCCAAAAAAAAAAAAGAAAAGTAAAAAAGGAGATGGGTAGGCATCCATCCAGGATGTCCATGAGTCCAATATCTATTAATATTTTATTATAGTTCAGTAATTTATATATATATATATATATATATATATATATATATATATATATATATATATATATATATATATATATATATATATATATATATATATATATATATATATATATAAATATATATAAATAATACATACATACATAAATACATACATACATACATACATACATATATATATATATATATATATATATGTGTGTGTGTGTGTGTGTGTGTGTGTGTAATTAATATATAATATTAAAATGTATTAAAATAAAAATAGAAATTGTAACATTTTTACAAAAGAGTACTTTTACAATATTTATATCAGATAAATGCAGCTGTGTTGAGTTTTCTAGAAATATTTACTATATATATAACATTAAGTAAATAAATGTAATATTAAATTAGGTAAATACAATAAATATTATTATTATAATAAATTATTTATTATTAATCTATTTTCTTGTAGTAATCATATCTGCTTTAAATATAAGGTTTGCATTATAATGCAGAATTTCAATATTATATCAATTCTAAAAAATAAATAACTATACTTTAAAATTGCATAATAACACAACACCAAATATTTAAACATTATAATTATTTATTCATTTAAATAATATATAATATTGAGTATTAATATTGAATGCTACAGAAGTAGAATTTTGTTTTGTTTTCGAGGGATGTATCATAATAATTACTTCTACATGCATTTTATGTTTACATTGTTTTACACAAATAACTATAAAGTAAACACAATATTTACGTGAGCATTTTGTTTTTTTCTCCATAATAAATGAACAATGCCTTTATCACCTTAGAAGCTAAACTAATGTTTTGAATATATTTACTTATCTTGACAAATGCAAATGGGGCATGGATAAAATGACATAACAGGGTGGCGCTAGCATCCTTCCTTTGGATTAATATTAGCACACCTGTCTAACCTTGCTTTAAGTTCAGTATCCTATGCTAAAACTAACCCGTCTCCCTCTCTGTTTCGGGTACAGGAAGTTCTGTTGGTTTGGTCATGGACGAGCAGGCCGGTAGCGCAGGCAGCAGCCCTCATCACGGCCGTGGATCGGCCAGGCGGGACGTTCTCCGCTGCGGTTGGCTCCGGAAGCAAGGAGGCTTCGTGAAGACCTGGCACACGCGTTGGTTCGTCCTGCGAGGAGACCAGCTGTACTACTACAAAGATGAGGACGAGACCAAAGCGTTGGTGAGTCGCCGGTGATTTTGGATTTCATCATTTACTCGACTCATTTTTAAACTGACAGTTTGCGTCTTTACATGCAAACATATGCAGATGTGCACACTACACTGTTTAAAGTCTACACATCAGTTGGCAGTTCATTCACACAACATTCTCCAAGTTCAAATCTCATGCCAAGATGCAAACAATAGAGGTGAAGAGAGTGACCTGATTTTTACCTCACTGAATGATGACTTGTCAAGGTTCTTCATCTAACAATGGAGATTTTTATCCTCGAGGTCATGCAGCTGGTCTTGAGTAGGTGGACAAATGTGTTTACTATGGAATCAGGCGGGAATTTGAGAAGTTTCCGTAAATCTCCCTTAAAACCCTCCCATCTTGTGCATCTACTGTGAGGAAGAAGGGCTCCTTGCCCACAAGAATACCTTCACGTCTATATTTTTATGTTCATCCCCTCTATATCTTTGAAGTTCCATGTTCAGCTTTAATTTTGGTGTTTAATGCACTGTTAGAACTTGTCACGGGTTTCGTCATCAGTCAGATATTGGATTTCAAGGGTAGGCAGCTTCTTCATTCGGGGTTTTTGTTGACAAAGCTATCAAAGGACACTGAATACGACTTTTAAAGGAAACGAGAGGCTTTGAAGTTCTTCACACGACTATATTTGAGGTTGTTAGAATACTTTAAGGATGCAGGCTGTGAAACTCTTCTAGAATTCCCCAGCAAATATTTACACACATATGAGACAGTCTTCTATCAAAATACTAATATGTGCTCTACTTTGAGTACTTCTGTTAGAATAACCCTTGCAATGACATTTTTTGCAAAATTTTTCATATAAATAGTGCAATATCTCATTAAGTTTAACAAATGAAAACAAAGAGATTTATGTATAATAATTATGTACAATATTTGTTTAATGTATATAACTTTCTAATATAAAAAATTAAGTATAACAAATAAATAATAACAAATAAATAATCATCATAGTTGCTTATTTGATTATAATATTTGCATTATAATGTTTACTTTGATCACTTTAGTATTAATCATACTTTAGTATAAATATTTTGAGAAATTATTTTATCATATTTACTATTATTTCTAATAGTTATGCTCATTAGTAATCTAATATTCTATTATTATGATTATTATTTGTATTTTATTTATTCATCTATTAGTAAAGATGTTAAAAATATAATATTTATTTATTGTTTATAAATGAAATATTAATTTATTATAATTATCATATCTCCTGTATTATTATATTTATTTTTTATAATATTATATAGTAAATGTTATAATAAATAAATGCATATGTAATATTTTTGTTGAACAAACTGTCTGAAGCATTTGTTTTCTTTATTTTAAGTGGAAGCTGGTGTTTGTGTGAATTGACTTGTCTGTAACCTACTGTAGAAATGTTTTCTTGTACATAAGCCACCATTCAAAGTATCTAAAGCAGTTTGAGGGTCAAGTCTACAAACATTTCTGTCTAACTAGTTGAATTATTGATCGATTCTGATTCATGTGTTTTCTGTGGTCTAAAATGTATATTGTGGGAACGTTTATATCTTTGCACACGTGTGTATGAGTCTGAAAGCAGTAGAACGTGAACTCAGACATGCTTTGCCATGACAAAGCAAGTGCACAAATGAGAAACGCATCAACCTAATACCTAAAAGTTGGACTATACCAATTCATAAGACCTGCGATGACCTGCTAAAATCAAAACAGAGGATATGCTCATGCATTTTGATCTGCTTTTTGTTCCAGAGGCACTGCTGAGTATTTGAAGAGCGAGTGGAAAGGCAGACATGAGTCAGTAACTGTTATGACAGGCTGTTGTTGACACAATAACCAGACCCTCAACCATGAAAGAGCGGCTTTTGCTTTTTACATATTGTGTAATCACTGGCATAAACTATTCCATATGTGCAAAACTAGTCAAAATAGTTCCATGTATGTGTGCTGGGCTAGAGGTCTCCATGGCAACAGTTTGCAGCGCTAAGGGGAAAACCAATGACAGTACACCAGACAGAAGATTCAGATCATGTTTTGACTGTCTGTGCTGAGGTGGGGGGGGGGGGGGGGGGGTATTTCCTGTGTATTCTGAAACCGTCTAATGAGAAACAGACAGTTGTTCACTGCTTAACAAACAAGTCAGTCATCGGTTTCCAGTTGGAACTGTAGCTATAGCATCCATCCATCCATCCATACATCCATCCATCATCCCTCCATCTACCTTCTATTTGTCTGTCTGTCTATCCATCCATCCATCCGTAAAAAGATTTTATTATTTTCATTGCTTTTAAATGACTATTAAATAATTGTATTATTACTTTTTTCAGCAATGATTTAGCTTCTTTGCAATTTTATTATACAATTTTATTATTGATTTATATGAAGAGTTCCAAAACGCAATATATCCATTTTGAAGAATACATCCATCAGTCATCGCTTCCAAAATGAAAACCACAGAAATTCCTAAATTACATTTCCCTTATATTCAACTTTTCAAAAGAGCATTTATCTTTGCCATGTTACATTCATTTAGTTGACTAGTGCTGTGTGCTGTATTAACAAAAACATAAATGACATTAATAAAAACACTAACACTGACAAGCTATGCAATATCCCGTTTTTTAATCAAATATGATTCATCTAACGAACACGATGTAGCATAGATATAGTATATTTTTACTGTTTACAGTGCGGGGAATGGTGCGCTGTGATTGGTTTTTACCGTTTACAGTGCGGGGAATGGTGCGCTGTGATTGGTTTTTACCGTTTATAGTGCGGGGAATGCTGCGCTGTGATTGGTTTTTACTGTTTATAGTGCGGGGAATGGTGCGCTGTGATTGGTTTTTACTGTTTACAGTGCGGGGAATGGTGCGCTGTGATTGGTTTTTACCATTTACAGTGCGGGGAATGGTGCGCTGTGATTGGTTTTTACCGTTTATAGTGCGGGGAATGGTGCGCTGTGATTGGTTTTTACCGTTTACAGTGAGGGGAATGGTGCGCTGTGATTGGTTTTTACCGTTTACAGTGCGGGGAATGGTGCGCTGTGATTGGTTTTTACCGTTTATAGTGCGGGGAATGGTGCGCTGTGATTGGTTTTTACCATTTATAGTGCGGGGAATGGTGCGCTGTGATTGGTTTTTACTGTTTACAGTGCGGGGAATGGTGCGCTGTGATTGGTTTTTACCGTTTACAGTGCGGGGAATGCTGCGCTGTGATTGGTTTTTACCGTTTATAGTGTGGGGAATGGTGCGCTGTGATTGGTTTTTACTGTTGACAGTGCGGGGAATGGTGCGCTGTGATTGGTTTTTACCGTTTACAGTGCGGGGAATGCTGCGCTGTGATTGGTTTTTACCGTTTATAGTGCGGGGAATGGTGCGCTGTGATTGGTTTTTACTGTTTACAGTGCGGGGAATGGTGCGCTGTGATTGGTTTTTACCATTTACAGTGCGGGGAATGGTGCGCTGTGATTGGTTTTTACTGTTTACAGTGCGGGGAATGGTGCGCTGTGATTGGTTTTTACAGTTTACAGTGCGGGGAATGGTGCGCTGTGATTGGTTTTTACCGCTTACAGTGCGTGGAATGGTGCGCTGTGATTAGTTGAGCATATATGGCATTCTGAAAAAAAAAAAAAAAAGTCACGGTTTGAAAAAAAAAGGGGAAAAAACATGACCTAATAACTGTGAATATCGCATTTTGCGTCAATTTAAAAATTGACTTTTCAATACCGACCAGATACAATAATGATTTTGGCGGAACCTCTTTTATTTTTGATATATGATATGAGTAGTGCTGTGCATTATTTTGTTATATTATATTTAACATTTTATTATATTTATTATAATATAATATCTTTATCTTAAATATACACCATTTTATTTTAGTAATCTTTAAATTATTATATTTCATAATCTTTAAAATATGATATACATAATTTTATTTTATTTTAAATTATAATAAACTTTATTCAGTCTTTACATTCTAATTAATAAATATCTGAATATTGTATTAAGAAAGATGAACAACGCCCAATTATTATGGGTTATATTATGTGTTTAATAATGAAATAAAGTATGTATTTTACGGTTTACTATTATTTATGAAAAGATGGATTACAATTTGTATTATATTGCTTTAAAATATAAAGCAGAAAGTGTTTCCCAAGATTGCTATTTTTACTTAAAGACACAACATGATGAAACACATTGACCTGTCATGTTGAAATACCAAAGTCATTCAGTTTCTTCAGTTGAACATAATGAAATGGTGCTATTTAGTCTTTTGGTGGCTTTCACAAGAATCAGCATGACTTCAGCTCAGCGTATTGACAGAATCAAACAGTAAATAAAATGCTCCTGCTTCAAAGTCTTTGTACAATCTGCTTACATGCAAACTTTTACAGTCAGAGCTGCTTTTGATCTTATGCCATCGATTTTGTGAAAGCTGTCACAAGATGTTGACGTGAGAAAAGTTTGTAAAAATGCCTTTGCCCTATAAGACTTCGCTCTTTGCTTTGCTTCCCCATGCATGTCTTCTTAGATAGCAAGAAAAATGACACTAAAAGGTTGAAAGTTCCTGAAAAATCTTCCCAAGATGCACCTCTCTTAGACATGCACAAACCAAACAAGAGTACTAAAATGTCTTTTGGCATATTTCAACATATTTCTAGTCATCAAAAAAAAAAAGAAAAAAAAAAAAACACCTGACACTGAACATTTGAAGATGCGTTACCAAATGAATTATTTTTTATTACACATTTTATTTACTACAATATAATACATTAACATTAGATTATAATAATTCAAAAATATATAAATGATGTATTTTATTGTAAACATATTACACATTTTATTATAGAGTTACATATGCCAAAATATATCGCCATTATTTTATTTATGTATTTATTTGTTTGAAGATTCGGCACTGGTGCCTAAAAATGATTTGTGTTGTGCTTGATAAAAGTGTATTTATAATGAGGATATATATGATTTATTTATTAAATATGAATATAAATTCTTTGAAAAGAAGTTTACCATCCGTTAAAGTTATAATTCACATGCCAGCTGGGGAGGGAGTGTTACACTAGCTGGATAATTTTATTTCAAAAGATCCTTTATCTCTCCTTTTTTTTCTAAAAAAGGCAAGCAGTGAACCAAAGACAGGTGCATTAATCTCAACTATCTAACCTACAGCATGTTCACCGCTGCTTTTATTTTCTCTACCACACAAACAACTAGGTGAGTTTGTTTTAGAGATGGAAAACTTGTCTGTAAGTAGGGCACGCAGAGACAGTTTGTGCACAGAGCCCACAATCTCCCCGACCTGTCAAACAGTGAACAGAAAGATGCACCGCTAACCAATGGATTGCAACATCGGAACCAAAAAAGAAGAAAAAGGAGAAAAAAAGTTATACCAAAGTTATATCACACACACAAGGCAAGAAATACTGTCAGAATAAATCACAAAATTCATCAGTTTGTAGTCGAGGAGGGAAGGGAAGTATAATTATGACGTCCCAGAATGCAACAGAGCCACAAGAGGTGATAAAGCACTATCATTAAAGTGGCTGTTAATAAGCGTCTTCATTCAAAGCGATTGCTCCATTAGTTACCTGCCTCATTAGTTCAATTGCTGTCTCTCTTTCCGGTGCATGAACATCTGCCTCCTTATGTTCCCTAAGGAGGCGTGGCCTTGTGACGTCATACACGCACACATGGACAGGATCATATTCTCACCATATAGAGTCATTGAACTTGAGATAGAGAGAGTCTTTGTGCATTTGCATCAGCGGCGTTAAGTTCACACATGGGGTTCATCGCAACAGTGCAGTGTTGTGTGCATCTGTCACATTTGCTGACAGGGTCAAAGGTCATCTGCTGCCATGCGGGGAATCAACATATGTGGTTGTATAGATAGATGTTCATAAAGGGGCTTTTGATTAGCTGTATGCCTAGCTGTATTCATGATTATTATAATTCAGCTGGAAGTGTAATAATTGGACGTGTTGGGATGACACTGAGATCTGAATACCTGTTTTAGGATCAGTGAACCTCTTAATCTAAAGCTGGCAAAATGTCATCTTATTTTATTTTAATTTTAAATATATATATATATATATATATATATATATATATATATATATATATATATATATTATAATTTCATCATTTTATTTTTGGGATTTTTGTGTGATATAAAACACAGACCATTAAACTGGTCTATAAAATAAATAAATAATTTTCATGAATGATTTATTTGTCTGGAGGAATAAATGGTGCCAAATTTGACAAAATGTAATAATAATAATAATATTATACTGAAAAAATATGAAAATGTTGGCAAAAAATATTTATTTTATTTTTATCAATTAGTTATTGATATTTATTGATATTTTATGACATTTTTTGCCTCAATCATCACATTTTGAGGATTTAGTTATACTCGTCAATCATTATATTTAATTTGTATTTATATAGATTTTTTTTAAATATGAAAATGTTGTTATTTTAGTTTTCCTTTATTATATTTTATTTAATAAGCTTCTATATAATTATAATGATATGACAATTAAGAATAATATTTCCTTTTATTATTTTACTTTATTATTATTATTCAGCTTTTGTGAACAAAAAGTTATATTTCATGACTTATTTATTATTTTTGTTGTTTTTTTTACAGTTTGCAAACTTATTTCATTCATTTTAAGGTTTGATATTTGTTTTTGCTTTATTGCATTCAGTGATCTTTTTTCCATTCATTACACTTAATTAGTATGTATATTTACTATTTATTAAAAAAAGAATATATTATTTTTAATATAAAAATATATTAATTATATATTTTTTAATTTGACTTTCCAGAGATAATTCAAAATAATGACTTCGTATTCATGTGAGATTCTGTTTGCACCCCACTGCAACAGTAGCTGTAGAAACTACAGTATATCCCACAGTGATTATATGCACAGCAGCGTCTGATGTGTCCTAAATGACCTGCTGGCACTGTTTCCTCGTGCACTTCCTGTTCCACTGTACTCGGAGACATCAGAGGTCATCCGGAGAGCTGAGCACCTTTCACTGCTTGCTAAATGATGTCTGAGGTATTAGTTACAAAGCAGGATGAAAAACAATGTCGAAAAGAATCTGTTCGCAAGGGATGTAACACTTTAATCTTGTTCTTTGTCCTTGAATATGTCAGACCAGGACTTTGCCAAATTTAGATGACATCCTGAAAGATTGAAGGTTTATGCATGTATCTCCCAGTCTCTGTTCTCCTCTGTAATATGCCAGGGATTTGTGACAGGTGACCTCTCATTATCCTCTCCATCAGCTGTAGTTCGAGTCCTGTAGTTCGAGTCCTCTCTCAAGCATTAGATATGGCAGTAATTAGTATTCTGTGCAGACTGATGTTACGGCTGCAACTTTTATGTCATATTTCTGTAATCTTCTTTATGTCCTCTGTGCTTGCGCTCCTTAAATCTTGTCACCATCCATCCTTCGGTGAACAAAATGTGTGGCCCTATAACTTTACTGCGCAGTGTATAATCACCATAAAAAATATTCCTCTTTAATGAGTCTCATCTGATTACACTGTAAAACGACAGTAAACACAATTGTTCATTTCAAAAGCAATATTTCAGACTGCAGAGAATTCATGCATATTGTTTAAATGATAACTTGCGAAAACTGATCTGAAAAGGCGAAATATGAACTGAAATCTGAATATGTTGTTCTAGAAACTGAAGTGTTATTTTCCATGACAATCAAAAGAATCCTTTACACATTTCCAAGTTGATTCTTGCACACAGCCAACAGAAAACAAGACGTTGTGATAAATAAAATGTATGATAGCTGCAACGTTTAAGGTGCTTTCAAAGTTTTATTAGTCAAAATAAAGATCTTTTAGTCTAAAAGGAGAATTGCTGAGAATTAACTCCCCGTAAAGCCATGATCTAAGATGTAGATGAGTGAATGGGTGCCGTCAAAATGAGAGTTCAAACAGCTGATAAAAACACCACATTAATCAACACAACTCCAGTCTGTCTGAATCAGGAGAGAAATATGCTCAGATTAACACTTTACAACAGCAAACAGCCCGAAATGTTATTATATGTTATATGTTATTTTGATGTGACGGGACATCAAAGGATGCACATTTTTACTGGAGAAAGTGTTATTTTGGACATTTAAGTGGCATTTTAATTGATGGACTGCAGTCGTCTGGATTATTGTGATGTTTTTAATCAGCTGTTTGGACTTTCATTCTGACGGCACCCATTCACTGCAGAGGATCCATTGGTGAACAAGTGATGTAAAGCTAATTTTCTCCAGATCTGTTCAGATGATGAAACAAATTAATCTACAGTATCTTGAATAGTTGAGTAAATTTTGAACTTTATGTAAATAGAGTTTACCTTCATCATCCTATTAGTGGTAGAAAAAAAAAATTGTGGAACACCAACAAAGCAACTAGCTTAAGCATCCGGTGCTCAGGCTGTTAAACTCTAGCCAAAGGAATCATCTCCATTACGTTTGTTGTTCTTTTTAGATCATTTGCATTTTATCTTTGAGCTAAGCAAACTAATTGGCTTTATAAAGTACTTAGTGACTAATATGATTATAAACTACTCTGCATTACAATCTAATTAACTTTGCTTTCACTAGACAAATCATATCAGTGTTAAGAATGCAAACACACAGCTTCCTATAGTAGCTAAGTGCTTATTTTTTGGTCAGTAATTGAAGAGCAAAACTGCACAACCACTGCAGGAAACATTAGCATATCTATTTTCCGCTTTTTTGTAGGTGCATTGTACGACTGGAACCATGAAAAAGCTGGCAAATGTGTGAAGCAGTGTTATTATTGTTAACTAAAACTGAAAATAAAACTAAAACAAACAATAAATAAAACAATAAATACATGATAAAACATATATAAAAAAATAACAAACTTACAAACTATTTGCCAATAAAAAATTTCACATTTTCATTTAAAAATAAACACTATATATATATATATATATATATATATATATATATATATATATATATATATATATATATATATATATATATATATATAAAATGAAGAAAAAAACACAACAAAATAACTTAAACTTGAACTAAAAATGAAACATAGGGCAACGTGTACTTATTTTACTAATAAACAGTGCCCCATTTTAAAATATAAGGCAATCTCAGCTTGCATTTTCTCAGGAAAAACTGGATTTTAGTCGGTAATTAACATTCTTACTCTTTATGTGTGTTTCGTAATTGTAGTTGTTGTTGCTGGGTCATTACTGGAGCATGCTAACGTTAGCAGGTTAGCGGCGAGTGCTGGTCAAGTTTCCTGTGAGGAACACTGTTCTATGTTGTGGTTGGCACTGAAGCCGCACACTAAGCTTTGGAACAGAGATCTTTTTTAGTGGAAAGGAAAAGTTGAAGGTGGCCAATCTATTTAACCCTGAGGGATCCTGCTGTTTTTTGACTCTGAGCTATGAAAAGATCCACTTAAGCTAGAGCAGATTTGTGCTCGGAGTGAATTTGTACCTCGCTGAACACAACAAAACAATGAACATGAAGATTCCCACAGACTTCAGGTTTTTCCGAGCAAAGCTCAGCCAGCAAATAGTGCATTTAAAATGAATCATGTGGGCTTTTATGTCTCATATTATTCATGATTTGTCATTGGTATGCTAGGCTAGCATGCAATTTGACATTTTGCCTCTCTGTGTCATTATTGATTAAAATTGGGACTCTGAAATATAAAAAAAAAGATTTGAGGTCGATGAGTAATTCTCCTGTTCCTGCAGCCTAAATGAACATCGATTTTTGGATCCAATAAATATCTAAAGTCTCTTTTGTTTTAGATGCTGGTAGGTTCCTGTGTTTTAAACAATAATGTGCAGTGGCTGTGTGTAATAAACCTGGATAGAACCTGATTTAGCATTGAAGAAATCACACACTTTTATGTTGCTGATTCATTCTCAATATTTTAAAACACAAAACCTCTGCCATTAGAGCTTTTAGCAAACAAAAGGAAAATGATTGTGCTTCATTAACATGACTCACATGTAGAGTTTCCAGCAGACAGTTTATAGAGCGTACAGTACATTTAGCCTAGCACGCTAATAAAACCAGGTTATTAGCAGCATTTATTCCAAAGGATTTGCTAAATGAATAAATGTAGACCTAGCAAGTAAGGTTTTATTAGAGGAACAGGCTAAATGTACGCTCTATATTAAACGGACTGCTGGAAATGACAAATACATTTGCACTTCAAAGCAAAAGTGAGTCATTTTAATGCAGCATAAACTTCCCTTTTATTTCCAAAAACTTAAAATCAGCCATTATTTTTTACAAATTAATATATGAAAGCATTCTGAGGATCATGTGACACTGAAGACTGGAGCAATGATGCAAAAAAAATTCTGCTTTGCATCACAGAAATAAATTACATTTTTAAATATATTAAAATAGTAAACAAGTATTTTAAAATGTATTAATATTTCAAATTTTTTTTACTGTATTTGCATATTTATATGAAAAAAAGCATACTTGGTAAGCCCTGGTAAACTTTTTTTTTTTTCAGCTTATTCACAGAAAGACTCTCTCCCACACACACACACACACACAAACACACACACACACAGTGTGGTTTATATCTCTGTTGCCATACTGTATATAGAGCATCCCACAGAAGAAAATAGTTAATTGGTCAGGATGTCGGTAATGGAAAGTTGAGGTTAATCACGTTTCTGAACTGCTGCAGTATGCTTGTTTGTAGACCCCCTATCTACAGGTACACCAGCCGCCAAACCTGATTCCATCAGGTCTGCCATTGAGGGCATTTATAATATTACTGCCAGTAATTAGGTTTAGTCGCCTCAGCGGCACAGAACAAATTTCAGCAAAAAATAGAGAAGCACATTTATCATGCAACTCAATTGTGGGCAGTCAAAACAGCTAGATGGATGCCGTCCATCTCAGAATTATTTTTTGATTTAAACACTGGGCACACTAGCTCATTTCCCACCTGCTTTCTGTTAGACGACCACAAACTGCGGTGAGGGTAATGAAGTTTACCTGTGGCTACCCCGTGGAAGCTTTTATTTCTGGGAGTTGGTGAGGTAGCAGATGTTGGAGTTGAAAGTTGTCAGGATCGTAATGGGTCTGCAAATGGACTTTTTTCGTTTTTGTGAGTGGAGAAATCCTCAAGTAATTTGCTTTTCCTGAACCTGGGACAGTCTGTCTAGAGGTTTTAACTGCAAAGAGTTCCATTTGAACCTACAACCTTCAAAAGTAACAACATGATAATAATAAGAATGTTTTATCTTCCATAAAAAGGTATAGAAATTGGCTCCTCTTTTTAAGAAACAAGATACTAATGTACTGTATTTTAAAAGTAATATCCACTTGCTAGCAACATTACCAAGTCTGTAATGCCTAATGTTTTGCCACAGCCCAAATGGCTGTTTATTTCTTTCTACAGCTGCAGTCTCTTGGACGTACTTTCATTTTTCTGCGAACAAAAGAGAATAAGACTTGCATTATAAGCAGCTGATTTCACCTGGATACGCGTACATCTGTTGCACTCGCCGCAGGCTAAAGACTGCATATTAAAAAGCAAAAAGAAAGAAAGGAGAGCGAATGAGGCCTCTAAGTGTGAAAAAGTGCTGCAGGACATACAGCGGCCACTAATGAACAAGACGTGAGGGCAACCCTCTCAGGAAAAGTTAAGGTTAAATTGTTCAAACGTTCACCTAATGGGACCGTTCCACAGCAAATGGCTTTCCTTTAATTAATTCCATGGGACCGTTTAGTACTTCAGGCTTAAGTACTGGGTTGTAGCTTGTTTTATATCCTCCTGTTCCCTTTGGTCTTTTACCATCAGTCTCTGCTGGTTGATATAGAAATGATGCAAGCTTTTCTGATCCGATCTGGGACTGGATTTTTGCGTCTCTAGGGGGGATTCCCACATACCCGCCGGCTCTGTATGCAAGCTTCTGAGAAACTAACTTCGTTTTGGGACCATTGGGACTTTAATTAAAGATAAACAGTAGTGACATAACAAATCATTTTTGTTCTGCTTCTCTATTTTTCTCTCAAGCAGGGAGGGAAATTCCTGAGATGATATTAAGCTAACCTTTGGCCTATAGCTCAACGCGGCATAGCAATCTGGGGCAAATGACCCAATATCTCATTTCCTCTTCCCACAGTTTCTAGTCCTGTGCTGTCCAGATCACACAGAATGCATGTGGTAGTGTCTTTGATGCAGTACATTTCTGGTTGGTTGTGTCAAAGTCCAAACTGTCCTGGTCTGGCTTGAGGTGTTAATGAGGGAGCAATAAAACAGCCAGGACTCAGAGGTCAGAGGTCAGAGAGGTGCAACACCTTGCTGAGCGATGAACTGCTGCCCCAAAGCAGTGACCGTGGGAATCCACAGCTTAAAGGTTTGGCTGGTTAGAATGGTTAAGCCGCTGGTGGTAGGTTTAGTAACTACGCCATTTTGTACGCAAAAAGAACAGTTCCACTAATGGCCATAAAAAAAAAAAAAAAAAAAAAAAGATAATAATAGTATGTTTTATTTTTATTTTATTTTTTTTATTCTTACATTTTTATATATATAATATATATATATATATATATATATATATATATATATATATATATATATATATATATATATATATATATATATTATAATTTCACTTAATAGACATTGGGCATGAGAAAGATAACTGAATCACTACACTATATGTTCATGCTTATTTCCTTAATTTTATTATTTCTGGGTTTATCTTAAAGTTAATCATTATTTATTTAATAACAATGTAATCATTCTTGCAGTTCTCCAGAAAAAAAGTATATACATAATGACATCAAGTTATTTTATAATTATTTCTTATTATAATTTCTTAGTATAATTATTATATTTTACATTTAAAACAATATTGAATTTAAATATTCATTTATTCATATTTTATTATAAATAGTAAACATTATTAGTCTAAATATTTTATTAGTTTTACAATAGTATGTTACGATACATAATTATAATATTGTTACATTAATAATATACTGTTATAATACATAATTATTATTACCATATATATTTTATAAAAACATACATTCATTATTTATAATGTTAATGTTATTATATTGATATCATAGTAATTATGTTAAATATACTTAAACGTGTAGTTTGTTAGATGTAATAATTTCCGCAGCTTCAAAATAATTAATTAATTAATGTATTTATTTATTTTTCCTTTTCCTTTAAATTCCTTCTATTGATCAGCTATTAGCCATAACACACATCATACTGGCCAACGTTTTAATGTAAATGCCTCCTTATTGTTGTAAACTTTGAAATATATAGGTCAATGCTTTTTTAAACAAAACATGGCCAAATGTAGATCATATTATTACAGTGAAAATGTTCTGATATGGAAGTTGTCATGCATGAATAATTGCTTTGGGCCATACTCCACTATGTATCATGATCATTGTTGTTGTTCACCAGAGCACAGAGTGTAGAGTAAGGAAGGAAGTGTGCCAAGGAAGACACATGGCTCTTCTGCTCTGGAATGGGCTGGGGTTTTGTTCCCTGCCTTTTGATGATATGTCTTTGCATGTTTTACACATGGAAGGCCTATGGGGACAACAAAAATGCCTTTAATTGAAAGTCCATGTCTTTAGCAACCCACCCTCAAGCCTCCGGTTCTATAACAGGAACCGTTGCCCACATCAAACCGCTGACCTGCCTCACTGTGGGTCTTCACAAGCCCCACCAGTGTTCCTCATGGGGGCGGCAGGTATGGTTTCTGTCGCATAAGAAGCTTGAGTTTGAGTTCAACTTCATCAGGAGCAGGATGCTGCTTTCAGATCTCATAAAGCTTTAGGAAGTTTTTTAACAGAAGCAAATCACTGCATCACACGCAGAGAGGCTTTAAAAGCCCGGGGGAAAGAGGTCATTGTGTAATGATCATCATATTCGGCTGCTTTTCAACTTTCACAAAGTTTGTATTACCATGAAAGGCACCACTTACATTTAGGAACCCTACAATCTAGACTAAGTATTTTTATAAGGTCTTGTATAGACAGTCATATATCATAGTAAACTGATACGAATGGTTTAAAGACTCTATGAAGTCTTAAAAAAGACAACTGGCTTGTGACATTTACGGATGCTGTTGCATGTTTATGATTTCTTTATGAAAACCCTGACTTGCTGACAAGTAATATAGAGAGGCCTTATTATATTGCTTATATTTACAGTCAGGAATCTGAACTTAACAAAAATAGAAAAGTATAGTATTTAGACATACAAATAGACATGTAAGACATCTTATGATCCCCAAGGCTGCACGTGTTTAATCAAAATACAGTAAAAACAGTAATATTGTGAAATATTAAGCATCGCAAATAAGTACGAAGTGTAGAGTACCCTGCTTTGAATGACTTCAGGACATCTGCGGCGACAGGACAGCACTAGTGGGATGTCGTGGCCTAATGGTTAAAGAGTCGGACTTGCAATTGAAAGGTTGTGAGTTCGAGTCTCGGGCCGACAGGAATTGTGGGTGGGGGGAGTGCATGTACAGTGCTCTCTCCACCTTCAATACCACGACTGAGGTGCTCTTGAGCAAGGCACTGAACCCCCAACTGCTCCCCGGGCGCCGCAGCATAAATGGCTGCCCACTGCTCCGAGTGTGTGTTCACAGTGTGTGTGTGTGTGTTCACTGCTCTGTGTGTGTGCACTTTGGATGGGTTAAATTCAGATCACGAATTCTGAGTATGGGTCACCATACTTGGCTGAATGTCATGTCACTATGTCACTAGTTTCTCACACTGCGCTGGTGTGATCTTGGTCCTTTCTGCTTTCGGTCTCTTACATATTTCAGCAACTGTAGTGGGTTTCTTAGCCATAATTCTGTCATCAAAAATTTTCCAGAGATTTTTAATCTGGTTTAGATCAGGATTCTGGGTCTGCCATTTCATTATGTTTTCAGCTTCAAGGAACTTTACCTGTTTTGCAATGTGACTGGCGTATTGTCTTGCAGGAAATTTGCTGACTGATTGGGACATTGCAGTGAAGGTATTTCATGTTGACTTCTTTATGCACTTAGGCTTCAGACTTTCCCCAGTCTGACCCCGAACAAAATGTTTCCCTTTAAACCCAAATAAATTAAACTTGCTCTTATCACTAAGGTGAGCTTTGAACCAGTTCTCCTCTCCCCACACAACACGTTCCACAGCCTAGCCTACGATTATTTCTGCTGATGAGAGGCTTGGTCGTTTTCAGATCCATACCCTGTTCAGCACTGAACTGGCAAGCAATTCCAGCTGCAGTTTCTCTGTTTCCGGGCACGTCAGGATACTGGATGCTAAACATACGCACTGATACTTGAGAAGGATGTAACTGAACTCTGTTCTCTCTCTCTCTCCCAATGAAAATGTGCTTTTTAAGCCCCTCTGTAGAGCAGATATCAAATACTCTCCTTCAAAGGTGACTGCTTTAGACCTCTGCAGTTGTTCCACTGCATACTTTAAATAACCCCAGAGTGCTAGGACATACTGTAATGCTACTATAAAGATACATATGAAAGCTCACTCAGCACGTGTTGCTTCAATAGTGTGCATTGTGCCATCTGACCATGTGTGACTGTCAGTCAACCATATCATGATTCTGTCATTTAAATAAGAGGATGAAGTAACACCTGGCATTAAAAAATGCTTGAAATTCCCCTCAACCTCTGAGGCACACACACACACACACACACACACACACACACATATATATATATTATAGTGTAGTATGCAAGAAAAATGACACACAGAGAAAGACATATGAAATAAAAGAAACCATTAATAGAGGATGGTGAGATGCTGGGAGGATAAAGAGACAGACAGATGAGAGCGATGGGTGAAATCAGGCTGCTTTACCAGTCCGCTGTTGGTTGTAACATGGTCCGTGATGATGTTGTGTCTATTTAAGGCAGCAGTTCATCCAGCGTGTCAAACACTGATCTATAAACCCACAGCAGCCGAAGTGCTGCTTAAGATCCGATTTCTACATAATAACAAGAGCTTTGTCGACTCTAATGGCTCCTGTGCTCTGTCATACAGACCCCCGAGGGATCCATCTGTAACCCCTGAACTGGCATCGCTGCTTTCTGACTACAGCTAATGTCCAGATGATGAGATGATGAGTTTCCATCATGGACATTTCTTATCCCTTTTGACTTTCAATTCAACTCTGGGCACAGTTGGACTTTGGAATTTTTTTTTCAGTTATTTAAATTTACTTTGTATGAAAGAAATATTTTTTGATATAGTATTTTGATAGACATTTTACATCTATATATGATGTCAAGCTGTAAATATTTTATATTGTAAAAAATATATGGAAAATAAGTTGGACTTCATATTAATGTGTGTATATATAATTTGATAGTTAAATAAAATATATTAAATATATTAAAAGTAAAATATATTTAGATTGTTTTATTTATATGTAAAAAAATTATATAATTTGTATATAAAAATATTTTGTAATTATTTATATTAAGTTAAATTATATAGAATAATATAATAAGGAAAAATAATTTGGACATAATTTTAGCTTTTAAAAGGGCATTTTAATTATATAAAAGCTAATATATATATATATATATATATATGTCTGTGTGTGTGTGTATACAAAATATACAACTGAAAAGTAAGTCTAAAGAAAGGCATTTTTCACATTTTAGCCTTCCTATTCTCCAGTGCACCCAAGCTTTTTCTTACCGTGATTTATTTTCCTCGTACGTCTTGCTTTCCTCAGCAGTTTGTGTCTGACTAGTTTCTTTTGGCTTTTTGGTTCCTCTAGGGCACCATTTTCCTACCTGGCAACAGAGTCACCGAACATCCCAGCAATGGGGAGGAAGGCGGAAAGTTCCTATTTGAAGTCATCCCAGGTAAGGAGAAAGCGTCTTTTTACCATGTCTGTTTTTCCAATGCAGACTTCCTTTAGCTTTCATGATGGGACCGCAGTGACCTCACTCACTGACGAGAGGTCTTCAAAGACATACACACTAAAGAGAACAGATCGAAGCTGGGCACTTCTCTGACAAACACAGCTGAATCCTGATGCTCCAGACACAAACACATCACGGGAAACCTGTGTCATTTTAGCGGAACAGTCTCTTGCATTTGTAAACAATGCTCATTTCGAAATCTTCTAGGCATCTTGTCATGTAAACCAATTCACGTGTTTCCAAATGAATCCCTCTTTATCCAAGTTCGTGGGTAATTTGTTCTCTCCCAAATGTAGTTTAGTGATGAATGGCGCTGGATGTGCCACCTGCTGTAATTGGTTTACAGACCACACTCTTCTCTCTCTCTCCGGGCTCTGGTTGTGTTTGGAGAGGGTTCAGATAAAACACAGATGTCCCTCTCGTGCAGTGAATGATGAATCACTGAGAACAGATGAGTGTTTGAAGAGCAACAGAACTGCAACTAAACTCAGTAAAACTGTTCAGTTCTGGGGAACACTCTGATAACTTACACGCCTGAGCTTCAAGCTAAATAAATGAGTGCAACAAATAACAGACACACATAAACAGCTGGAACTGGGATACCACACACTCACACTATATCAACAAGTTATATCGGGTTTACAAACAACACTGATTTGGGTCAGTTTGCCAAATCATATATATAATAGAATTGTATCATATTTACTGTAGATATATTGCTAGACACTAAATGCACTTGATTTTTACTATGACATGCACATTACCTTCTTTGATGGAATGAGCCGTGTTTGTTGTCATCTGTGTTTGGTGACGCACGTGAGCACACTGTGTCTTTGTTTCCAGGCTTGTGACCTTGTAGAAGGCAAAAACTAATTTTAGGTCTTTGTAACTTTAATTTGAGAACCATTGCAGAGCCTTGGACCTTTATCTGCGGTGACACTGTGGCATTTGCATGAATAGGGCCTTTTTGCAGAGTCGATTAATATGACACGGATCACTGCCTACTGACCCTGTCATCACGGTCTTCTTATTAGTCATGCCGGTAAATGCCACATTGTATCTGTCGCCAGAATCATCACAAATGAGTGACTACGTGCTAGATGAGCAACTGCAGTTGAGATAAATGGGAATGCTAACGGATAGCTCCAGGTATTTTGCTTCTTTGGCCTACGTGCTGAAATCCTGTCCCGTGTTTCCCCAGCAGACAGCCGTGAGAGTGTGCGCACTGTGCCAGAAAACAGCAGAAACTGAGATTTATAGCACGTTTTTAGCGCTTTGGAATCGCAGCACGGCTCCAACTGTCCTGCCAGCTGACTGTGAGAAACCGGAGCCATTGTTCAGCATGTCAGTCTTAGATGAAGGCGTTTAGGAGTGATCCCATGCTTATATGCACTTTTCCATACATTAGCCTTTTATCATCTTCATTCCATTTATTCTATAGTCCATCTCAGCAATATTCTGGAGTAGGCTGTTTTAAGCATAGGTTTCTTTTTTTCTTTTTTTGCTGCATATGACATGAAATTGCTTGTCCCTTGAAAAAGGCTTTTTGGAGGTAATGTTGTACAGCTCAGTTCATAAAAGAGGGTTGTTAAATGTGCATTTAATCTCCTCTCATCCTTCAGAAATACAGATGGGAGTGTTTTGTGTAGATATAACATGGACTGAATTTCAAATGAGTTCTCTTGTCGTCTGTTAATTTGGTTGTTTCTGTGTGTACCATTGGCTCAGCGGTGGATAAATATACTTTTTGTTTGCACTGATATAAAAATTATGGACAAAAAATCCATACTATTTTGTATGTTAAAAATAAAATCTATTAATGTAGTTATGCTAAATGGATTCGGGCATTACAAAATGATATTGCACAGTATGAATTATGGTTACTTATTAATTTTGTCTCTGTTTCAGAATGAATCAATGGATTTGAATGAATTATTTGATTCAGTTATTCAAATACTGGCACTCGTTTCGTTTTTTTGAACGAATCAGTGTTTTGAATGAATTGGATAAATGATTCGTTGACTCCCTGATGAAAATACTCACTTGTAGTTGTCTTTTGGGATATGCAGAAGAATTGATTCACTGAATCGCTCTCATTCTGTGACGTTATATGTCTGTCAGGTCTAAATGTTCATTTAGAAGATTCCGGAGTCTAGTAATTGGACTCTTTCCAATTTCACAGGTCTGTTTTTGGATTTCAGACCAACAAGAGAAAACCTCATGAAGGCAAAATTGGATTTTAATTAAAACCTTTCTTGAAAGTTTTAATATGTAGGGTTCAATTTTGCTCCATCTGTTGCTGTAGTCCAACAGCTCGCAATATGTTTCTATCACGCAGACAAATCTACCTTCATAATAATGCGAATAATTACTTTTCTGGCCCAGCGAACACCAGAATGAAATTTCAGACCTGGCTTGGCAGTGCACAATGATCATACGACAGCAGATTTTTCTGGAAAAGCAAATGAAAACAAACACTAAACTGACAGCATTGTTTCATAAACTCCAGGCCAGACAGAAAATGAGACTCCTTCCTCATAATATTTAATCATATCTGCATCTGGACCACTGTTTACTCACTGATCCTTTATTTATCAATCTCTAATTTATTTATAACTCACTGACGTCCAGTGAATCCGGGTAATAATGGAGAACTGAGAGAAGTCAAGCTAAGAGTTTGCGCAAGCAAGGAAAACTTGCAAGTTGAATTAGGTTGAAGAGCATTTCTACTTCTCTTTCTGCAGGAATAGCTGGTGAACAGTTGAGTTTGTATGTAGTGGTTTGTGTGTTCATCATGAAGGTTGAGTGGGAGTCAGTGAGAGTTCAAGATGCAGAAACCTGCAGATGTTGAAGTGAATCTGTACTGTGTGGTTTCTAGAACACCTGCAGAATCTTCAACTGAGACTGACACAAATCCCACGGGTTGATTGCTTTCTTTTGTTTCTTCTTTTCTGTCTTTCAGATGTCCTTTTGTTTATTCTTCTCTTTTGTTTCTTTTTCATTTATTTTTTTCCACTTGTTCTTTCATTTGTTCTTTTGTTTGTTTGCTTGTTCATTCAGTCCTCCATTGACTCATTTGATTGCCCTGTGTTATTTCAATAGTTCCTTCACTCTTACATTCAGTTGTTCTTTCTTTCTTTCTTTCTCTCTTTCTGCTTCTGCTCACATTTTTTGTTTGCTTGTTTGTACAGTGTCCGGTTGAGTTATTTGATTATTCCACTGTTTGTTCAGTAGTTTCTTTCTTTCTTTCTTTCTTTCTTTCAATTGCTCATGTTTGTACACTTGTTTGTTCAGTCCTCCATTCCTTCGTTCATTTTTCTTTCTATTCTTTTTTTCCTTTCTTTCTCTCACTTTTTTCTCTCTTATTTGTTTGCTTTGTTCTTTTTTTGTTCATATGGTGTTGCTAAAAAGAACATTTATGTTGTGTATTTGGTGTAATGCGATGTGTTTCTGCGGTTCAAAGTTCAAAAAACACATTATTGTGTGTCACGGCGCGATGAGACAAAACCAATTAAACCCATCACAAACAAGGCATTTGTTGCATCCAGTGGGGACATAAGTAGTGATTATATTGACTTATACTGTCTTTTTATGTGTTGAGTTGCGTATCGTGGCACGTAAACATAAAACTCAAGTCTGTCATTTGTGATCGGACAAACAACAAGCACTACTCTACACTGCTCAAAACTTACGTTTGTATCATCAGGGGCAGATTCTTTAAATATGTAAACGTGCTTACAGACTGTGAGTCAGAAGCACCAGACTGTCCTTGCAAAGTACACAGCAGCACTTTATAGAAACAGACACTTGCATTGTAGGCTACTCTCACAGGTAACAGTCATCGCCCTACATAAAATGCACTGCACACATCTGAATATTTGGGTTGAACTGTTCTGGAACAGTGTTGTATGCAACTTAACCACTGATTTCTAGTTGTGTCCTCTTTTGGAAGACCAAACAAAGTAGTTTCGCTTTCACAACGAAACACACAGCGACTCCACATCTGTCTGACCTACATAAATGAGAGTGTAATGAAGTGATTGTTGAATCTCCTGCGGCGAACTGTTTTTCTTACCTTCAGATTGACTTAATTACAGCACAGCACAGCTTCCTCACTTGCACTGGCAGGACCAGGTGACTTCCAGCAAAGCCGTGCAGTTTAAAACAGGGAGGATGTGAGATTTAAGAGGGCTGTAATTGCATTCTGAAGATGAATGTCAAAGTCAGGGTCAAAAAGCTACTGTATCCACTCTGCTGTAGAACCATAGTAGCTCCAGAGGAAACAGAGGAAGTCAATACAGCTGCAGATTTATTTTATTATTTACCTCTCCCAACAAAGAAAAAGTATGAACACATGCAAATTAAGACAGCGCTTTATAAAATATAACGCTATTTGATTCACATTTCAGTTCAACTATTTATTGAGATAATTTTTGTTAATATTATTATGATTACTGAATTTTTGTATGAAGCATTTCTAAAACATTAGTCTTTGACGTTCCTCTGTTTTTCCATGAGGGGTCTGATCTCTTCGGGTCTCTGCTGACATGAAGCCGTATAGAATTACAGCAGCAGTTAATCAGTGTTTTAATTGGACGGCTCTCTCGTCAGGGGGTCCGAGGGTGAGTGAGAGGAATCGGGGGGCTTTTGTCTGAAGGTCGTGGCTGCTCTGCTGTGCTGTTTATTTACATTCTCGCCACTGTCTGTATGTCTTTGTGCTGGAGAACTGTTTACCGCCAACTGTTCAGACATTATTCTTTGACTTGATTGCTGGGAATTTGCATGCCAATTTATTTCACATTTAGCTCCGACTCCCTGCCAGGACAGTCCTAATGTAGAGAGAATCACAAACAAGCCGAGTTAGACTAATGCATGGGTATGGCAGATGCAGATTTCACGCGCCAACATTAGTTCAAGTCCAGGTATGAAATTAAACTTTTAGTTACATACTATAACTTTTACTATTTAATAAGTACTTGCAGTTGCTGTGTATGCTTAGTAGCTATCCCAATAAAAAACAATGCATAAACCAGCATAAGCTGGTTTTCTGGTATTGTTTTAGGGAAATTTTCAGCTAGACAGGCAGAAAAAAAAGACCTTCCAGTTTAAACTATTTTTGTTCCACATAGATTTTTTTTTCTATATGTAAAAACCTGAATTAATTCTCTTTAGCATATAAAAATATGTGAAATATGCCCAGACTCCAGTCATAATCCATTGCAACCAGCTTTAAAATCAGAATTCCATCATTGACAGACAATGTAGAATTCAATTATGGCAATGATGATGTCATATGTTTATATGCTGCATTGTAATAATAAAAAGTCCTTCAGGTTACACTGTACAATGAACTGTAAGATAAACTTCTGTTTACAACCCTAAAACAAAATTCAATGCAAAATTCAAGACCTGCATTAAACATCAGACAAAACAAATAAAAATTGGGTAACACTTTATAATAACTGCACACTATTAATCATTAATTAAGCATTAGTAAACAGATAATTCATAATTTATAAAGCATTAATAGACAGTAATAATCAGTTTATAAATACAGATATAAATGCTTTATTCTTGATTTAAAAGCATATCTATAATGTGTAATTTCATACTTTATTCATGATCAGTTTATCCTTTCTCAATGAAGTATAGCATTATTTACAAACCAGTTATTTAGGAGTTGCCAGTGATTCATAAGATCACAAGAAATGTAGTAAATTCAGGTAGTTATAAAGCATTTAGTAGTGGTCAGTTAACTATTTATGTGAGCTCATCTAAAGTGAGGACTAGTTATGCCTTGTAAAGCATTTATAAAGGATATTTAAAGGCTCAGTTATCTTCTAAACAAAAAACAGAAACACAACACAGTGATACAGAACATAGAAATATTAACAGCCTTTAAATCTCATTTGTAAAAGCTTTACAAGGCATAAATAGTCCTCACTTTAGATCAGCTCACAAAAATAGTTAACTAACAACTACATTTGTTTTATAACTACCTGAATTAACCCTGAATTACAGTATAAATACATGTTAATAAACCATTTATTAACACTATAAGTAACTATTACTATATGTCTGAATAAAAAGATGTATGAATGCACATTTAAATAGTTTATTAATCATTTACTTACAATTTCTAAGTGATCTTATGAACCACTGACAACTCCTTAGTAACTGGTGTGTAAATAATGCAATGCTTAATTTAGAAATGATAAATTGATCATTAATAAAGTATGAAAAAACAATTATTAAATACATTACAGATATGCTTTTAAATCAGGTATAAAGCATTTATATCTGTATTTATAAACTGCTTATAAATGTCTATTAATGCTTTATAAATGATGAATTAACTGTTTCCTAATGCTTAACTAATGATTAATAGCATGCAGTTATTATAAAGTGTTACCAAAAATGGTTATGAAAAATGTCTTCATATTAACACAGCACAATACTATTTATAGAGCCTTTGATTTATTATTATTATTTTATTATTATTATTATTCTTTTATTTAATGGAAGCTGATCAATTTCAAACCTTTTGACCTGTTCTTTTGCATTTCCTTTGGGAAATTAAAATATCTTTATTTTAACTGTCTATTTTTCTGTCTTTTACATACTGACACATTAGCATCAAATACATTTTAAACATATGTCTCTGTGTATTAGGGGCTTATTATATGCCATGTGTTGGGTTTTTTCCCTGCTTACAACTTGTTCATTCTTAATCTGTCATGGCTCTCAGGTGTAACTTAAGTGTTTGGCGTGGGCAAGTGAGAGAAAGAGTGTTCTAGATGTACGTCTGCTGTGTTATCATTATTGAATGTCACTCAGACTCCTCCTTGCATATCTTGCATGCTTTAAGAAATGTGATACTCATAGGCACGTCGCCACAGGCTGTACATATATAATCATAGACAAGGTGAAAGGTCACCATGCATACCTAGGGAGTGGGGCATAGCGTTTTTGTGATAATAGAGAATGTTTGTAGAGATAGAGAAAAATAGGAAGTATATAATTTATGGATTTTTTTTACCAATTAACATACAGTAAATATTTAAATTAATCCCTTTTAAAAGGTATGTATATTAAACATATTATTTATATTAAAAGTGAATATATTATATGTATATGTAAAATGTATATTTTATTTTAACATTCCATTTTTTTTTTCTTTTTCATATTTTTGACCGGCTTCTTGATAATAAAATCTTCAGACACCCTTTAAATGCCCTCTGATCTGGCACAGCCATAACAGTGGGTTAATTTTCCATCTGTTCTGCCACTTTAAAACTGTAAAAACCAAGTGTGAAATTCATATTTCACAAATGGCATCTGGAGAAACAATCAGAGCCACATCTAGAGGATTCTATAGCCAAGCATCTCATCTGCTGTCACATATTTTCATCAGTGAGTTTGTAATATACAGACTGGTTCCAAAAATGATCTTTTGCCACCACTTTATGCCAATGGTGGATGAATTGAGAACTTTCACAGAACATAAATTATTTTTCTCATGCCACAAAAAAATATTTTAAGGGTTCAGAACTAAAGGCTTTCCACAGATTTTGCCATTTTGAATTTTGCCCCAAACTTTCTTACTAAAAAGTTTATATTTTTCGAACCCAAAGCTATTGAATGTCTTCAAGATTTAGAATATGGCAGACTACTTTTAAGATACCTTAATTGTGCTGTCAATTCTCAGTTTTTCAATTCTCAAATCTCACATTTTCATAGATTATACTTGCAAGAAAGTGTGAAATATTTTTAGAAATTCACCTTTTGGGTTCCTTTTGGAGAAAAAACTAAAAGGTTAAATATTGAAAATGCATAAATAATGACAGAAACATGAAAACTCCAAATGGTGCAGATCCCATTCTGCTTTTCAGTGTGCAAGGCATGAAAAAGTGGTTTCAAGATTAGAAAGATGAATGAAAGGATGTGCTTCAAATGTTTATGTAACAACTTGTGCCTTAATATGAAATACAACCATGGAACTATTTTAATGTGCATGAGACAGACACGTTTGAGCACACACATGCAAATTTATCTTCATGCTACACAGCTCTCACCTCCGTATAGAAATGTTATTAACAGATGACATCAGGAGAAACTATATCCAGTATATTCACTGCTACAGTTTATTCAGGACCTTTCGATGTGAGTCTCTAGTCTGTTCAAATGTTCAAATCATTTGCTCTGGAAACAACTGAACAATCCATTTCAATGATTCAGTCGAGCAGTATGCAGAAATGATGATAGTTCATTCTTGATATCTTCAAGAGCTTTGTTTCATGAGAAGAAGATGACCTTCCCAGAGAATGTTTCTGGAGTGTGGAATGTTTTGTGACATTATCATCCGTTCCGAACAAATGGAAAGTAGAAGAACTGTAATGGCCAAAGCTATGAAGGAGCCCAAAGAGAATCCGAATCAACATCAGACAAACACATTCCAGAAAGCTAAATCTGGCCTGCCAGAAGAGAAAGAGAAAGAGAACTGCGATATTGAAGAAGACAGAACAAAGATGTCTATTATCCTGACTGGGCAGACTGGCCCGGGTCCAGGTGTGTGCGGCCCGCTAATAAAGAACGCGTGAAGGAGCTCATTCGGGGCGTGAAACAAGCTGACCTTTACTCCGGTCTCCTCTGAATAGAGCTACATGCTGCTGGACGCCTGACAAAAATGACTTGAGGACCATTGGTTCCTAAAATGAAGCATGTAGGAGCCAAATGACTTGAAATGACAAATTACAGATCACTCTAGTGTTGATTATGGTTCCAACATCTATCCCAAATGATATTTCCATTCAAATTTATTCAGCATTAAAGCTGCAGTAGGTAACTTTTGTAAAAATATATTTTTTACATATATGTTAAACCTGTCATTATGTCCTGACAGTAGAATATGAGACAGATAATCTGTGAAAAAATCAAGCTCCTCTGGCTCCTCCCAGTGGTCCTATTGCAATTTGCAGAAATACATCCGCTCCCGGTAAGAAACAACCAATCAGAGCTGCGGTCTGTAACTTTGTTTGTGTTCAAAATGTAGAAAAATGAACATAATAAGCGAGTACACCATGAATCCATTTTCCAAACCGTGTTTTTAGCTTGTCCTGAATCACTAGGGTGCACCTATAATAAGTGTTTATATTCGGACTATTTTAGATTGCTTCGGGGGTACCGCGGCAGAGTAACCCAGTACCTTTGTGATTCTTCATAGACATAAACAGAGAGAAGTAGTTCCGGCTACGATGTTCTTCCACAAGACGCAAGCAATTCTGTTTATTAACCGCTAGAGTGTCAAAAGTTACCTACCTCAGCTTTAACTACAATTAGGCCTCACTATGCCATATAACAACAAATAATATTTTGTTAAATATTTGGCTACTTTTTAGGAAGCTACTTATTACAGAAAACTCTTTTGTGAATAAATACATTTTACGTAAATAAATTGTAATGTATTATTTATTCATAAATTATTAATAAAAAAGGTACAGTATATGTGGACTATTCTAAACAGGACATCTTGGTCATATCCTGGGAATGTTATATTTATTTATCCAACGAAAGCTCCTAATTATGTTTGCCAAACTTAAATTTAAAGATCAAATATGTCTGAAAACACAAATATTAAATTTTTCTCTTCTTGAATTCCTTCCGTTATTATTATTATTTTTTTTTACAGCACATAATATATATATATATATATATATATATATATATATATATATATATATATATATATATATATATATATATATATATATATATATATATATATATATATATATATATATATATATGGTATCTTGTTCTAAAGGGTCAGGTTTTGTAGGACGTTTTGTAGGTCAGATTGTCTTTATGTGGGTTGAGCTTTGTGGAGTGGTTTTGTAGATTTGACATGTGAAGTGACAGTTTCGATTTTTTAGACTTTTACCAGTGAGACATACAGCGTTGCAAAGGTTTCTGGGAAGTGTGCGTCATACGATCCTTCTGTTTTGTAAATATAGCAGATGACATGTGATGTTGTATTCTGGTGGTTAAAGACCCGTGCTGCTCCTGAAAGGTTGCAGATTGAAACCAAACGAGAGGAAAGAAAATTCAGTCATTACTTACTCAAGCATAAAAGAGGCTTCTGAGAACCTGAGAGTAATGCCGCGTGCATAAAATTAAGCTCCGCTATCCAACACAAAAGCTGAAGCTGTTATTGGAGCTGACAGAGGAAGGTATAAATGAGATCCCCTCCAGCGTGTTCTGAAAGGCTTGTTTGTTTGCTGCGAGGCTGTTTGAGTAGTTGTTCTGCCGGAGAGCGTCCTATTCATATGGATGCATCATTATCTGCCTCTCCAGACGGAGCGAGTGCAACATGACGTAGATATGATGGGTTTATATATGGGCCTCATGCTGAAACATGTGCAGAGGATGTGGAATCAGAGTCATGCATGTGGTGTCCCCTCTAGGCAAACATTCTTTTTTCTGTCGGGACATTTGGAGGGTGTATGTACACACACAAAAGGCCGTTAAATCAACACCGAAATAGATTTTAATTACAGGTGGGTTTTAACACTAATTGGATGGAACGTATTTCGTTTTAAAAATGTAAAATTGCACAGATAACCAAACTTAAATCCAACACACTTTCATGGCAGTTCTTGGTCACACTTTATTTTAGGGTCCAATTCTCACTATTAACTAAGCATTAACTATGACTTTTGCCTCAATTAACACCTTATTAATAGTCTATACGGTAATTGTTAAGTTAAGGGTACTGGGTATGATTATGGATGTCATGCATTATATGTACTTTATAAGCACTAATAAACAGCCAATATGTTAATAATAGACATGCAAATAATCAACTAGTTATTAGTGTGAATTGGACCCTATACTAAAGTGTTACCCAAACTGTTGAGGCTCCATTGAGGGTTATGTTCAGAGGTTGAACTCCAAACTTAAAAATAAGTCTATCTATCTATCCATCCATCCATCCATCCATCCATCCATCCATCCGTCCATCCAATTTCAGTGTTAGTTTAAAAATGCATGGTAAACATTTTTTCATTATTATTATTTGCATACTATTTTGAAATAATTATTTATTTATCTGTTTGTTTATTTATTTATATTATGCAGTTTTTGGAAACCGCTTGATGCTGATTGGTCATTCTCAGCATTCTGCTCCCAAGTATTTTTGCATAATAATTGTAATTGACGGTTGTCCCTGGCAATTGTTTTGATACATGGCATACATGTTTTTTTTTGTTTTTTAGATTATATTGCACATCGAAGGACTGCACAAGACCATGGAAGGTTAATAAGCCAGTGCTGTAGAAAAAAAGTTTAGCAGTGAAAAGTCTGAGAGAAGGGAAACTTGCATCTCTCATGTCTAATAAGATCTTGTGAACAGTGGGAGTCGGTGAATAATGAAGAGTTTCCCGTTTATTTGAAAACCTGCTGCAATCCAGCGTTTTTCTCTCACAAAACCTCCTGAACTCCCGCTTAAAGTTTCTCACAACTCTCTTGCATGCTATAAAACTACATCTGTCATCTGCATTATCATTAAGTCTGTCCTGGAATATTTTTAGACTTTTCTTATCTTCTGGTTTGAGAGCTGTTGTCTTTAAAAAGATGACGCTGATGCCCCCAAGTGGTCGCTCTTAGTCATTTACAATAATCATATCACAGATGATATATCGCTAAAGATATTATGCTGGCTTTTAAATATTAATCAAGCCGGTATTGTGCTAGTCATACATTAATTTCCATTCAGTCTAGTTCTTTTGTCAGATCGATAATTATGCATATCCATGATGAGAATGAAAAGAACTGGGGGAAAATTAGTTCTAATGGCCAGAAGGAATCAATGCGACTTGCATCACATATATTTTGAAAGAATCTGAATTGTGGTTTTGTTTTGCTGTTTTTCATCCACTGTCATTGCTTTATTCATCTTTACAGGATGCGTCATGTCATGTCAACTTTACAGCAGGCTTTTTTCATGAGTCTCAGGAATAATTACGGAGTAATTGACAGAGACTGTTGTTGGACAGATTTTATAGTTTATTATTTCTACAAATATGATTAGATATTTGACAGGATTCCCAGGGCGCCTGATGAATGTACAGCAATTTTATCGTACCACAGTGCCATTATTTTCTTCAGCTGTATTTAAGTTATCTGGTGTGTGTAGTGAACACTGTCGGACAACTCTTCTTAATTTTTGATTGAAGGGTGATAACAAAACGGCTATTTGATGTTGATTATTTTGGCTGGATTAGATAACATTTTTTGGGTGAACTATTCCTTTAATGGTTAGAGCAGCTGTATTTTATCACTGCAATAAAACACAGAAGAGACTTCAAACATTCCTGACTGACCCTCTATCAACATCCCTGCCCATATTTGTGTTTTGGGGTGTGTATGTTTATACAGTGTACATTACCAGTATATGATTTGTCAGACTGAATTTAGACTCTCCGGTGACATGTAGCTCTACATTTGAACAGGCACTGAATCACGCTGTGTGTTAATTAAGCTAGCAAGATAGGAAACCATGGCAACTGCATAAGTCAGTCCAAAACCCAGTCAATGTAGTACCACTGCCTTCATCCTCATTTGCACCTCAGTCATTTTATGTTAAAAATAGCTTATTTTAATATATATATATATATATATATATATATATATATATATATATACACACACACACACACACACACACACACACACACACACACACACATATATTTTTTATGTTTTTTTTATGTTTTGTCTATGTTTTGCTTTGGTTTGATTCAGTTGTTTTGGTTTTAGTAAGTTTGTTTCAGTTTTTTTTAAATCTGTTTTGTTCTATTTTTATTTCAGTATGTTTGTTTAGGTTTGTGTTCTGTTGTTTTGTTTTAGTATGTTTTTTTTTCGGGTTTGTTGTGTTTTGTTTTAGCATTTTTGTTTAGGTTTGGTTTGTTTACATTTGTGTTGTTCTATTGTTTTGTTTTAGAGTTTTTGTCTAGGTTTGTTATGTTTTATTTAGGTTTGTGTTGTTTTGTTTTAGTGTGTTTGTTCAAGAGTGTGTTGTTTTAGTATGAGTTTTTGTTGATATTTTCCATTCTGTTCTATAGAGAAAGTTTTCCTATATAGAAAGTATTCTAATTTTAAGTGAAGAGATTATGTGTGATTATTCAGCAGTGCAGCATTTAACTGTCTCCAATTAGATGAGATGGTTAATTATCATTCCAGTGACAGTGATGTCAGAAGCACTCCAGAGACAGTGACCTCACTGAAGATACGGCCATCGCATATCTGCTGAGTAATTAGACATTTTATAACTGTGGGTTTTTCAAGAGAAAACTGATGACTCTCCAAATTAGCCTGTCAAGCCCGACTCCCTTCGCCGTTTGAGGTCTGAAAACAGGACTCCAAATTAGATCTCTGCTGAGAAATAATACTCTGGGACACACAATAAAAGAGTTTTTGCTGTTAGTAAAGTGTTTCAAGATGTTTGACCTTCACAGTAAACACAACACCGCTATATGCCTAGTACTTGTGTGTGTAAATGATATACCTGGTTTTATCTTGGAGCTAAAAGCTCAGTGTTTTATTTAATCTCACAGAAGCACCATACAAAATGAATCACTGTGCACTTTGTGCTTCAATTTCTTTCACTCTGCTCCTGAATGCCTCAGGGTCTAAGCAATTTGCTCAATCAAACCTGTTATAAATTACGTTTAGCACAGAATACTTATCAGTTCGCTCTCATGCACCACCGCTGCTAGTGTTATACGTTTTCCTGTAATGCAGTTCAAGGTTCTTGTTTGCCATTTACTATTGTTAGTGAAACAACAGCACTGTTGTCCAATCAGATCAGCGGTTTTTATAGCCACAATCTTATCTGTTTGTTAGCAAACATTAACATTCACTTTTTTATTTGTCCTGTCTAATTTGCTGGTTCCCCCTGTTCTTATAGCTTTATTTATGGACGCTTCAAGTCAGCACGGTTCATATTTGTCTGTACTTCTGTCTAAAGTAAATAAAGCTCAGATGGCTGAAATGAGTTATAGCCGATGGGCGTAGGTTTAGGGGAGGACGCTAGGTACTAGTCCCTATCAACATTTTGAGATGACGTATTTGTCCCCACCAATATTTAGCAAGCTCCTTTGAACTGCTATTTGGATCTTTGCACTGTTATTTGGATCGATTCTAACGGCCAGGACGACGATAGTACAAGAAACGCAGTAATTTGATTGGCACCGGGGTATCTGACAGGCTACATGTGCGGGCCCGGGACTACTTTTGTGCTTGCACTAGCAGCGAGCGGGTGGTGTGTGTGTGTGTGTGTGTGTGTGTGTGTGTGTGGCATGTTTTTGTGACATATCAGGACACAACTCTGTATAATGACATGGGTATGACACAGGTATTACAAGGAGAGGGTGATTTATGAGGACATAACCCATGTCCCCATTTTTCAAAACGCTTATAAATCATCCAGAATGAGTTTTTTTGAGAAAGTAAAAATGCACAAAGTTTCCTGTGAGGGTTAGGGTTAGGTGTAGGGCTGGTGAAGGGCGATAGAATATACAGTTTCTACATTATAAAAACCATTACGCCTATGGGATGTCCCCACTTTTCACAAAAACAAACATGTGTGTGTGTGTGTGTGTGTGTGCGTGCGTGTGTGTGTGTGTGTATTCGCACATGTTGACTACGCCGACGGTAAGTTACCAGGGCTGTCTCTCTGCCACATACAAAGGCCAGGGTAAAAACATTTTAATATTCAGGGTTTTTTTGCCCCTTATTGTACTTTGTAGATGCCACCCAAGAAGAAGAAAGGGGACATAAGAAGCTATTTCATAAAGCAGAGTCAGAGTGTAAGTAGGCAAAATAACTAGCTAACCACACAAATAAACTAGCAGTAGTAATTGACCAGGCTTTCAAATGCAGATTCTGTGGAAAATAGTATTAACTGGTGATAGTATTACCCAGGATGATAGAATGCTATGTTAGCAAGTAACTGAATGTCAGTTATCGTGTACCTTAACTTGGAATCTTGCAGTCAACATAAATGTGAGCGTACTGGAGGGTAAATATGGGGGTGCCCCACCAAAGCTGAGACCAAACCTACGCCCATGTTATAGCCTGACATGTTAGTATGAACAGAGGCAGTAAGATTCTGTCCAAATATATTGGCTATCCTGTGAATTATATTGGCATTTCATTAAAGGAGATATTCAACCATAAATGTTATTTATGTCATTACTTAATTTGTTTTTTGTTTGTTTTCTCAATGAATATAAATATAGCCTATACTTGTGTACTAGGACTATGCATTGAAAAGATCCATTGCAAATTAAAGATTATTTTGCATTCTTTTTCAGTTTGAAAGCCTTTGGACAACGTGAGGTAAATAAAGACAAAACATTTTTTTCAAAACACTACAAAGAAATAGGAAATAAAATATTAAATTACATGTGAAATTTTGCAGTAGAAAGACAAAAATAATTAAATAATCTCTGTTTTTTTTTTTACAACTTCGAAAAATATTTTTTATAGTGTATTCCAGTCCAAACACAACCATAGATGCATTTGATAAAGCAGGTTTTATGTTTTCAGAAATCCATTCATATCCTCATGCATTGAAGCTCAAACTTCTATCAATGGATTCACTCTAATTAAGAAACGGAGTAGAAGAAAAGCAGTTTTGGGCCCAGCTGTGAGGGCCGACTTCTGTGTGTTGGTTTATTTCTACTGCTGTTTTCGTTCTTGCGTTCAGTCTGTTTTCCCCGCTGTTCCTCCGTCCTCTGAAGTGTGTGATTGATGGCGGTCATTCATTGAATCATGTTGTCATGCGTCCCCTCATCTCTCACGCCGTACCCTGGGGGACTGAAAGAAGAGTTTCTACTTGATTTGATTCATCGTTCACTTCATTCAAGTCTGATTAATCCCTTGTCTTTCTCCTTTCTCGGTCTTGGTCTTTCATAACCCTCGGGTCTCAAGAACGGATATTTCTTAAGTCAAAGTGTCTGCGGGGGTGCTGATAGCGCAATCTCGGACCTGATTGAGACCAGTGTAGCTCAGGGACAAACGGAGGGATTTCTATCACAGCTAGACTCTTTCTCAGTACACTTTGTGGGTTCAGTATACGTCTCATGCTGATCTGAGACCTGTTTGCTGATTCTTATTACTGCACTTGGAAAATTACTGATATGCTTTCAGGATTAGAGTACAAGAGTTTTGAAAATATATTCCTAAAAAAAGCTTCTTTTTTTTTTCTTTGAACATCCAAAGAAGAAAAACTACCGTATATTATATTTGAAAAGAAAATGTTATTGCATATGGTAATGAGAGTAACCATGTCAGACCTATGCAGGCAGATTCTCCTGTTCTCTCGAGGTTTTATGCAGAGCTGAGAAGGAAATCAAATGCTTTCTGTCATCTTCTGATGTGTATTTACAGTAAGTTCAGCAGAATCGTCTCGGCAGAGGAAGTGGTGATATGAGCTTTCCTCACATCTACATGTCAGCCATTTTTACTGAGTGTTTTATGATTTCCAGATGTCAGAATCACCTTATGTTGGCTGGTCTTGACCTCAGGAATATTGTCTTTATGCAAGTAATATTGTTTGAGCGCTTTAGCATGAAGCCTTTTTTTTTTTTGGATTTAAAATTTAATACACACAATATTCTCTAGAGATGACAGGAATGTTTTTAATAACAGTTCTCACAAAGGCAATGCCATCAAACAATTAGAAGCGTTTCTTGAAGCGTTTTGGAGACATTGCCACAGTTCTTCTGGATTTGTTCTGTTTCTTCATGTGATTCCAGACAGATTGATGATGCTGAGATCAGATCTGTGGAGCACTGGCTGCTGCAAACTAAAATCTCACTGGATTATTACATTTAATGGCATAAATAATATTTGGAAAAGATAGAAAAACAGCAAAACATAGAAATAACTGACTTAAAATAATGTTTTGTTGGTGGAAATATTAGTGGCCTAAGACTTTGCACAGTACTTTGTGCTTCTAGGTGTTTATGTTTTGATAAAAAAAAAAAATTAATACAGATACAGTAAATTAACATTTAAAAGCTCTTTTTTGAGTTATGAATAAACTATCCAATAAACAATGTTTTAGTTAAAATGACATCATAAAAGTTCAGAAGTTGTCATATTGGTCTGATGCAAAGTTATACTATAGTTTTTTTTGTTTGTTTGTTATTATTTAAAAATTAGATTTAATAATTTTAGTTTTGTGTTGTTTTTAGTCATTTTTAATTTTTTTCATTATTTAAAACATATATTTTTTATTAACTTAGTTTTAATTTTTTTAAAATAAATTTTATTATACATTTCTTGTGTATATTTTCTGTTACGTTTTAGTTTATTTGTCATTTTTATTAGTTTTTTTAATTACTATAGTTTTTTTTTAATACGTTTCACTTTTAGCTTGTCTATTTGGTTAATAAATTAATAATAAATAATTGTTTTAGTAATTTTATGTTGTTGTTTTTATTAGTTTCTTTTTTGTTTTGTTTTTTAAATATCTATATAGTTTAAGTTTTTTGTTTTAATTTATTTATTTCATTCTGTCTATTAGTTCAAGTTTTAGTCATTTTGTTATGTTTTTATTATTTTTATTAGTTGTTGAGTTTAAAATGTCTATATAGTTTTTATTAGGTGTTAGGTTTAGTTTAGTCTATTTTGTTTATTTATTTGTTTAGTCTGAATAAATGATCCATTAAAGCAGTTTCAACCTATAATCACAAACCATCTTGTTGAATCGTTGATACTGCGGGTTAACTGTGGTACTTCATGTCTTTATCTAATATGGCTGAAGGGCTCTTCGTCAGAGAAAATGATGGATGCCACCTGAGATTGAAAACAGCAGCCACAATGACATGAGGGAACAACAGACACCCAGACTGCTCTTGGTGTGGGATATGTCCTGTGTGCTCAGCTTGATTGAAAAGACAGTAGAAAGAGAAAAGAATTTGCCATTCACTCTCTCTCTCTCTAGTCTAGTTCTTTAGTTCTTATGAGTGAAGCTAGAGCCACAGACAGACCTGAGGCATAAACACATTATAAATAGGTCACTCTACTGAGATTCAATCTCTACTGTTTCTCAATTCAATAGAAAAATTATATGTAAGCTTTTAAAATATATTTTGCTTGAAATGTTTATGCAGATTGACCCTTTGTGAAGCTCCACCCCCTTGGATACTGTTGTACAGTCGATAGGAATGAACTGGAGATTTCTGTAAATGGTCTTGTTTATTAGAATTTTTTTTTTTTTTTATGTATAAAATGTATTATTATTATTATTATTAAATTAGATGGACAGAATGTTAAGAAGAAGGCTAGAAAGCTCCAAAAATGACAATTTTATTTATTGGGGAAAAAAAATTGCACAATATCATGAAGTGTTCTTTTAGTGTCACTGATATACTATTAGGCTATAGTTTTCACCCTGTTGGGGGTCATTCTGTGATAACAGGCTGATTAAAGTTAGCAGATTCTAAAAGCTTTTTACGGATCAAAGTACTACAGGAAAACAGATCTAAAAGAGTCAGTTTTCTCGCTGTAGAGACCGGTAGCAGCTCGCACGGTGCACGGTGAGGAGCCGAGCTGTTTGGCTGTGTGCCCGCTCTTCGATCGTCAAATTTACGGGCCAGGCTGAGACCCCCAAGAGCCTTGGCAGTCGTGATTTATGAGCCAAGCTCACCTGCTAGGCTTCCGCTAGATCGCCACAGTGCATCATTTAACACCGTCCAAGCCAAGACACAGCGGGGACTGCCCTGTCCCGGGACACGCAGAGAACCTGTTGACCACTGATGCTGAGACTGCAGCTCAGATCCGTTCAGACCAGTTAAAACAGGATGAGAGAGGAAGAGAAACCTTTAGAAATGCACAGAAGGGAAGAGCATCTTTTTGTTGTTGGTGGATCACAAAAGCTGAATAGATAGAGCTCCCGTCCCGAACTACAACCCAGGTTAGAGACATGAAAACTGAGCCTGTTTGTCTGAAATCGTATCGCACAAGAGGCTTTTTATCAGAAAAAACTGAAAAGGGAGGAGAATAAAGCAGGTTATTTGTGATGTGATTACTTATAATATTGTTATATTTACTATACAGCTTACTGCGACTATTGTAATAAAACCTTACAGGGATAGTTCACACCCCAAAATTTTTTTGTCGTCAATTACTCACACTCAAACCTGAGTTTCTTCTGTTAAACACAAAAGAAGATATTTTGAAGAATGTGGGTAACCAAGCAGTTGTCGGTAGCCATTGATTTACATAGTATTTTTTTTCCCAACCATGAAAGCCGATCTAAACTTTTTGGTTACACACATTCTTCAAAATATCTTCTTTTTGAACTTTTGAAACTCATGAAGAAACTACTACAACTTGAAGCTGAGGAAATGATGACAGGAATTGTATTTATCATTTATAATAAATCAAACAATTGCAGCTTAAGAATTATTAATTAAAAAGGGATTTGGAAGCGGAAACATTAAAATACTGGCAAGAGAGATTGCACTTTGTCAGACAAAACACAGAATCAGTTAGAAGGGAATTGATTCAGAATCATTGCAGAGAGACTTGCCATGGATCTCAGAATAATTTTCCCCCTCCCACCTTTAAAAATGTTCTGTAGGTTTATGTTTGGAATGTTTCTGAACGCGTGCTTGACTTTTTCCAGCCACGTATGGCTGTCATATCCTTTAGCTGTGTATTTTATGAGGTGTTTGATTGTGTTCTCTGGATGATTATTTGCTTGCATGAATAAGAAAGATGAAAGACCGAGCTTTAGGGAGATTTCTTCTATCTATCTGTTGTCTTTCTGGCTCTGTGGTTAACTTCACTCTCTAAATGATTTGGAGCCAATTCAGATGCTTTCAAAAAGATGTGTGTTGGCTTTCTTTCTTTATCTTTGTGCATTCCTCTCTTTAAGGCTATCTGAAGAGCTGATGTGGTTTCAGTGCTCTCTAATAACTCCTCATACACCACTGTAGCTTTATTGAAAAGGCCATTTCCTGGAATACTGTATATATATATATATATATATATATATATATATATATATATATATATATATATATATATATATATATATATATATATATATATATATATATATATATATATATATATATATATATATATATATATATATTATTTATTTTATTTTTTTCTGTTCTCTTAATATCCACCCAGAATATTTATGAAAATTCAAATGCCAGGAATTATTATTCATTTCACAAGCAAAGATGGTAGCCAATAAAAAGAGGACATTCACAAATATAAATCATAAAAGGTGCAGCAACTAAAACAGACGGTTTGATTCCAAGGCTCAAAAAGAATTGAATTACCACTACTTTTAGTTCACGAGACTTTTAGTCATTTTAAAATGGAAAATTATTTCCTGTAAAAATGCAGAATATGGTCAGTATGACAAATATTGTAATAATATATTGTTTTAATAATTTTTTTTATCTTATTTATATTTATTACATATTTTTAAATAAATATGTAAATATTTGGATATAATATTTGTTACAAACATTTTTTTTATTTTAATAATATAAGATTAATAAATTAGCATTATTTTTTATTTAAAATAAATTATATATATATATATATATATATATATATATATATATATATATATATATATATATATATATATATATATGCTCAAATCATCTCAGACTGGTTTCTTGAACATGACAATGAGTTCACTTTACTCAAGTGACCTCCACAGTCACCAGATCTCAACTCAATAGAGCAGCTTTGGGATGTGGTGGAACGGGAGATTTGCATCATGGATGTGCAGCCGACAAATCTGCAGCAACTGTCAATATGGACCAGAATCTCTGAGCGATGTTTCCAACACCTTGTTGAATCTATGCAATGAAGAATCAAGGCAGTTCTGAATGCATAAGGGGGTCCAACCCTGTACTAGCAAGGTGTACCCAATAAAGTGGCCAGTGTGTGTGTGTGTGTGTGTGTGTTTGTGTGATAATTAATATGAAGAAATTAATCTATTTGAAAGTCTCATTCATAAACACTTGGTTTAAATTTCTCTACGTTCATATATCAACTGCATTTAAAAATAACTTTCCCCGTCATGCATCTGGATAATTGTGCATTTCCAGCCCACATAATGGAGCCTGACTGAATCTCTGAAGGTGGACTAACGATAATGCAGGTCCACCAGTCGCATTATTCACCTCATTTTATTGCACAACGATGTTAAAACCTCTGGCTCAGACAGCTCAAAGGTGAACATTATGTCCAGAGCACCATTAGGTGAGAATGTAAGATGATATTCTGTGAATACAGGTAAGACACAATGGCGTGACTGCTGTCTTTCCCAAGCTGTCTTGGTCACTGTTGCAGACAGACCTGTCTTATGCATCCAGCCCAAAGAGGCTGCATTCTACATTAGATTAGCAGATGTCATGATTCTCATCCCCTAGCGAGAGCCATCAACATGTTTTGAGGGTTTACGTTGTCCTGCAGAGATTTTACTGACATTTGAACTGTCAAAGTTGGTTAGACAGAGACTGGGAGACAGGAAAAAGAGAAAGGACTTGAGTAGGACTGAATGGGATTTGTCATGATGTCAGAGCGGAGGCTGTGATTGGTTCTGATAAGGTTCAGCTACTTCCCCTGTTAATGACGCTTGTGAGGCCTGCAACAATAACATCCAGTAACAAGCATGTTTAGTGTTAGCAGTGACATGTGATGTTGAAATTGCAGCGGTCATTTATCAACTGCAGAACTCAGCAGAAATGATGACATTTACTCAAGCAGTCTCAGCGTGGGATTATTAGACGGGGGAAAGCTGCACTGTTAAAAGAAATTACATCTCTGTTTCTCACAGGCAGTCTGCAGGAGAGAACCATCTCAAATTAAATCTTTAATAACTCTTGTTGCGTCAGTGAGAGCCAATGGAGAGACTTTTTTCTTTTTTCACAAAACACATGTAATGTGCAACATACAAGACAAAACATTCTTGTGTTTAAAATATTTGTAAACTATATATTGTGTGTGTGTGTGTGTGTGTGTGTGTTTGTGGGGGGGGGTGCTATATTAATTATATAAAACAACTACATAATTTAACATATATTCAAAAGTAAATATTATAATTACAAAAAAATCATTAAAATAAAGTATTAATATGTATAGTATTAAAATATAATATTGTAAAATGTATATATATATATATATATATATATATATATATATATATATATATATATATATATATATATATATATAGTAATTATATATAACCACTGTAATTTTATATTAAACAAAATAATGTCAATGTAAAATAATGTTTAATAAATATTTGTTTGTATGTATGTATATATATATTGAGAAAATCACCTTTAAAGTTGTCCAAAAACATCCTTAGCAATGAATTTTACTAATGATAATATATGTTTGATATATTCACGGTAAGAAATTTACTAAATATCTTCATGGAACATGATCTTTACCTAATCATTATCCTAATGATTTTTGGCATAATCACAAAATCGATAATTTTGACCCATACCATTTACTTTTGGCTATTGCTACAAATATATCCGTGCTACTTATGACTGGTTTTGTGGTCCAGGGTCACACATATACTTTCATCTGTGAAAAAGCCAGATACTGATCGGTTTCCAGTTTTATTATAAGATGAGCGGATTGTCAGACTGTGATCTGAGGAAGATATCCAGTGATCTAAGACAGTGATGTCCCCTTGTCTTCTCTTTCTCACCTTCCCTCTCTTTTATATCTATCTCTTGTCAGGTTTATGATGTGAAGAGATGTTAAGTTACAGAGCTGGTAACCTCACACCTCTAAACTCACCTTCTGAGTCAGAGCCAAGAGTCACGGGTTGACGTAGATCCCTTGGCTGCTTGTGGTGTCATGTCTTCTCAGCATCTGCCCAGCTGCTCGGCCTGTGGCCTAGAATGATGAATGATGCCATCAATAAGATGTTATGGTGTTTCCCTTTTAATCAGTCCCTCCAGAAAAACACGGATTTTTTTTTTGTGATTGTTGCGGGCAAAAATCCTTGATTTTGAGGCATGTTTTCTTAAAAAATGCGATGGAATATGCGGGTCATTTTTGCAATTTTATGCGATGAAATTGCGTGGACTTGCAAAAACTGCGGTTTGATGAAAAAGAGAAAAAAAGGTGATTCCCCCGACACCTTTTTCTCAAAATGGCGCTTTACTTGTGTGAAGTAAACGCAACATTTTTCAACTTTCTGCAAATATATATGTGAGTTTTTTGCAACGAAAATACAGGGATTATGAAATCATGCTAGCCCCGCATATTTTGCTTTCTGAAATCGGCCATTTATGCGAAAAAAGAGCGGCATATTTGAAAAAATGCGACCCCAGCATAAATATGCTGTCTTTGGCTGATTATGCATTAAATCAGGCGATCGCATAATCGCGTTTATCTGGAGGGACTGTTTAATGATCTTTTGGTAAGGTTACAAAATTTCATTTGAACAAACTACCATTTTTAAATTTCCAGTACCCCTCTACACCCACAACACCCTTGAATTCACATTGCAATGCTCTTAAAATCATTTAAAATCATTTGAAACGGCATTGCCACCCCCTAGCAAACACCGCCAGCACCCTTTAAGATCGACAAACATTCTCAAAAAACTCTGAACACTTTAGCAATCACTTTGCTGTTAAAAAAACACTCAAATCACCTTAGCAACAGCATATCAATGCCCTAACAACCACCAACAAAAACACTCTAAATCACTCTGGACATCTAAGTGATCTCTGACACCTTTGCGTCTGCATTGTAATGTTCAGAACAGATTAGCCTCTCATGAATGAATGAATAACGGGGCAGTGTGGAACAGAAAGTGTGCTGTGTGTGTACGGGGTGTTTTGGAGGGTGTTTGGGGTGTCCGGGTGCTTGTTTTCGCCCATCTTGCTGAGAGAGAATGAGGTAATGGCATTACAGAGTGTTTCCTAAAGTCCTAAAGCCCAGGTTGACTCTCATCAGCATTTTCTCAGCAGCTCTATCTAAGCCCTATCTTACTGCAGTTCTCAATCCCACAATCCCCTCTCTTCTCTGTAAGCTCTTCATTCTGGCAGCTTGCAAGGGCCACCAGCTTTGCCAGAGCAAACAGGCATGATCTGGGCTGGTAAAGCAGACGGGACGCTCGGGGCTTACAATACAAACATTCTTATCAGCCGTCTGAACGCTTTTGGGCCGGACGCTGCATTAGGACTGTCATAATAATCAGAGCAGAGCAACTCGCTTGCAAGTGTGTGTGTGTGTGCATATTTTGTTAGAGTTTGCATATATATTATATATTATCATCATATAAAACATATAAAACATCATAAAATATTTTTTGATGCTGAGGTCGCTGGATTAGGACTGATCATTGCATATGTGTTGTGTTTTTTATGGCTTAAAAATGATACGTTTTGCTGCTTTGCCTGGAAGATATTCCAGAGTTTCATACTTCAGGGCTAGATGTTGAAAGATACTGTTGTCATTGATTGATATTGAAGTTTCCCTCAATCTGTGTCTGTTGTCTGACAGCTGCAGCTATTGAGTCCTGTGTTGATTTGATCAGGAGTTTGCTCAAGAGATCCGCTGTGAACACCAGTGTGTACATCAACATTCAGTTCTGCCTTCAAGTGTCATGTTGACATTGATAAATCATAAACTATAGATGCTATATGTGATATCCGCATGCACAATGCATATGGAGCTGTGTTGCTGGCAATATCTGAGATATTTGTCTCTCATATTGATTTGTTGTTGTATATCAGGACAGGGAAGGGACGCAGAGGAATCTGTCTGATAGATTGATGCTTGCAGTGTCAGATTGTTGCCCGAGGCTCTACAAAGGAATTTGATCTCTGAGATGGAAATGTTCAAGTGTAGTGCAGAAATGAAATGTTTATGTGAATAATGATCTCTGGAGCTGAGTAGAGGGGTTTAAGACAGCTTGTGCTTTATTTGTCTCTGCTGATGGTGAATGGAAAGTGAGAACTGGGATGCATGCAAGTGTATCTAACATGTGTCATCATGTGTGTTTCTCAGATTTTGTTTAGGCGAGTATCACTATTTATACAGGTCAAGGGTTCGAGCGAATCTTTAACCTTACATATTAAATAATGTCAAAGTGAGTTGAGCTTTAACATTTGCTCTCTGGTTATGCTTGTGAATGCCATCCCAGGGGATTCATGGGTAACTGACACATCATGTGCTGTAACACGTGTTGAGTGCATTAGCTTGTTGGACTCAGCTCGGGGGTTCCTGTAGAAAGTATCGTCTGTTATTCAGGGATTATGATCTTCCTGTCAGTACGAAACGCGAGTCTCTTCTGATAACCTAAAATGAAGCTATGCAATGTTTGCGGGATTAAAAAATATAAAAATTAATTATTCCAGTCCATTTGGTGCACAATTGACTGAAAGATTTCAGACTTATGCTTAAATGCTTGAATTTAGATTTGTAGATAAAAATTAATTATGCCATTTTAGGATTTTATCTTCTTTGTATTTTATTTTATTTAATATTATTTTGTTTTATTTTTGGTTATAAATTTATAAAGTGAAAAGAATGTTTCATTTTTTTTACAGTAATACATTTCTATAATTATTATACGATAATTAAATACAAATACTACATTATATAAATAATAAGAATAATATATATATTATATAATTATAATAGTTTTATTTCATTTACATATTATTTAAAAAACTATGTTTATTTTAGAAATCATATATTGAGAATTTATTTTTGTCTGTAAAGGAAGACCAAGTGAAGGAAGTTTTTTTTTTTTTTTTTTGGTCTGTACATTTTCCCCAGTCATAGTTTTGATGACTTTATTTTTAAAATAAATGTTTTATTAAATGTTAAATTCAGTTTCATTTTTTATTTAATTTTGTTTTTATTAATTTATTTAAAAGTTTCCCATCAGTAGCTACACCACCATATAAATCTCTCCCACAGGTGTTCTTTGTCAGACCTTTAGGGTAATGATAAAAGCACATATAGTGTGGAAGACATTCACTAACATTCACTAATGTCCTGTGGCCATCTAAACAGACAGAGCTGGGGGTGGGGTGGGGGGGGGGGGTCTTGTAGTAATTTATTATGTCATGAGTAGACGTGCCCAATGGAGTGAATTTATTATTTGGTTCAATTACCTGTGCTCTGTAACCTATGTGATTTACTACGACACTGGCAGCTGTGGTGATAAATCATTCCTGGGAGCCATAGGCCTCCATTGCAACCTTGTGTACTGCTATTCCAACCAGGGTAAGTGTCATCTGTGTACCAGCCTGGATATAAACCATCCATCTGACCGAGACGCTAGAGGGACCATTAAAACTGCTAAGGCTTTATTAAGCAGCCTGGATGAGAGAACTGAAAGACTGGACCATTGCTTTGGTGGCTTGTTCTCATATTGGTTTTCAGCTGGTTCATTAGCATTCATTAATACCAAAGGCTAGCTTCACATAATGAAGCCAGAGCACAAGGAATGTTATTCAGTAATGCTCACATTAATTATTGCTGTGGCAAGCATCCATAAGACTATTGGTCTTACATTTTAAGTCTTTGTAGTGTTGTTTAATGTTGAGTATGGCAGGTTTATTGTTTTCTTAAGTTTAAATCATTCATTTACTTTCTCCTATGTGTTTCCTATCTGTCTGTATCTGACCGATCAGCAGACTTTTAGCAATTCAGCATTACTTGTGTGCTACAGAGCCTCGTAATATTGATAGTACTTGGTGTGCTCTGTAATAGCCATAATAAATTGTATACGGTGTAATAGGACTCACATCTCAAACAGTGTAATGTGACCTGACCTGAGACACAGAGGCTATTTTAGATCACTCAGTGTGAGCACAGAGAGATTTGACTCCTTTGAACCTGAAACACCATTGAACATATTTCTGATAAAGCTGGAAAAGCGTAGCACTGAGAATTCTGATTAATTTTAGTGAGTCTATTCACTTTAATCGATTCTTTTGAACTGATTAATTTGAGTCATTATACAGAAGAATTCCTGCACATCTTGTGTGTGTGTGTGTGTGTGTGTGTGTGTGTGTGTGTGTGTGTGTGTGTGTGTGTGTGTGTGTGTGTTTTTTACAATATTCATTTGATTAAATACTGAATTAGGAATATTTTAGCTACCAAAGTACAGAACAGTGTACTTACAGACCAGTTATTTATAATAATATCATTTGATTGCATTACTATTATGATTATTATGATGAATCATTTGAATTAAAGAACCAGTTCAAAAGAATGATTAATTCATGAAACAAAAACTGCATTGTAATGGATTTGAACAGTATGCATGAAATTACTACCGTTTCTAGCGTTAATAAAAAGTGTAATTAAATTACTCTGTTTGAGCATGAGTGCATTTGTCTCAGAAAGGGGAAGAACTATCTAGAGTTTGTTTGCCTGAACAAAGAAAGACTGGAAAGATAAAATGGATAGTTCAACCAAAAATGAAAATTCTGTCATTAATTACTCACCCTTGTGTCGTTCCAAACCCGTAAGACCTTCATTCATCTTCAGAACACAAATTAAGACATTTTTTATGAAATCCGAGAGCTTTCTGACCCTATAAATACAGCAATGCAACTTCCACATTCAAGGCCCAGAAAGGAAGAACATTAAATTGTAATTTTATTACTTTTTAGAATACTTTTTGTATGGATAGAAGTCAAAAATAATGACTCTATTCAACAGTTCTTTCTCTTCCATGTCAGTCTTGGATGCGCTTTCATTAGAGTACCATATCACATTCATATGCATTCCTCTGCTTGTAAACAAGGCACAGTGCATCCGGGTTCTACATCAGCTGAACCACACACGTGTTGTGGTACATTCGTGAACACAAGAAGCTCTTACGGGTTTGGAACAACATGAGGTGATTTTTGGGTGAACTATCCATTTAAATTTCGCCTCCATATTGTTTCCAGTGAGACATCAGCTGCAGTGATCCGAGGTCTCATCCCATTTTGCCCAAAAGCTAAAAGATTGCTTTCTTTTGCTATTGGAGCAAATTAATTTTGTTGCACTTTGCGTTTATCACTACCCAACTATGATAACCCCAGAAAAGTGAAAAGGGTTCATTGTTTTCTAACAGATTTGTTATGGCTCAGAAGTTGCATCTAATTTCATCTAAATGAGCAGGACGTCCCCTTTTTAAGCTCTTTTCCAATAGAGGCTGGCGTCTGTCCTCACAGGTGAGTGTCTATGTCTGTTCTCCCGTGCACGTTAGTGTGGTTCGTATGCAAGACAAGGTTACTTTCACATACGTACAGAGTTACAGTCATGAACCTTGCGCCCACGTAACCATACACTGCACAGCTTACTCCCCCTATCATTAAGACACATTGAAGTGCACTAAGTGGTGTCATATTGAAATGTCAGTGATAGTGCATTGTGGTTGTCTTTTAGGCTGCAAGCTCTTCCAGTTGAGACGTTTAGAGCTGAACAACTTTAGTAGTCTTTCACCTTTGCCCTGACCTGGTCTTTTCAATCTCAGTCTCAGTGACTATCAAATGGCTTTAGACGGAGCTTGTGGACACAAGATGTGGGAGTCTGTTGATATGAGTCCATGAGTTGATGGAGGATCAGATAAAGGCAGTCGCCCACTTTCCCCTTCTTTCTTTCTCCTCATACCTCTGTAGGGGGCAATGAAACCAGACCCCTGGACATGCACCAGAGGAGCTGGAGATATGAGGCCCATTGTTCAAAGAGAGTCAAATCATTTATCTGCAGTTGGAATGGCGACCATGTTGGTTCAAACCCAATAGACTGCTTGAGTGTTTAATCAGGTTGTGTGGAGATTGGTCTTCGTCACCATCATCAGCGTCCTCAGTTTTAACCTTTTACTATCTTAAACTATAAGATTAGAAAGTTCTCCATTGATGTTTCGGGTTTCTCCTGACTTCGGAGGGAAACACTAGTTCATCACTCCCTAGTAAGGACCAAGAACGTTGTCCTGGCACCGATTACAACTGCTCTCCACTAATCTGTCAAGTATTTAAAGTATTTGTTTAATAAGTAAAGGACAAAATTGCGAAATAAACTGATCTTCAATAAAAGAATAGAAGAAGAAAAAAAGTGGTAATACATTCATAAATACCATATTTTCCAGACTATAAGTCGCACTTTTTTTCATAGTTTGGCTGGTCCTGCGACTTATAGTCAGGTGCGACTTATTTATCAAAATTAATTTGACATGAACCGAGAGAAATGAACTAAGAGACATGAACCAAGAGAAAACATTACCGTCTACAGCTGCGAGAGGGCGCTCTATGCTGCTCAGCGCTCCTGTAGTCTACACTGAAAACATAGAGCGCCCTCTCGTGGCTGTAGACGGTAATGTTTTCTCTTGGTTCTAAATAAATGCGACTTATAGTCCAGTGCGACTTATATATGTTTTTTTCCTCATCATGACGTATTTTTGGACTGATGCGACTTATACTAATGTGCGACTTATAGTCAGAAAAAAACTGTCTATAGACAGGTACTCAAACAGTTTAATTGTTAAATTAAACTCAAACAGTTTTGAACAAAGCAAAAAAGTGTTTGTTGGATTTATTAAATTGTTTTTATCATATCAGTACTGGGTTAGGTTAGGGTTAGGGTTAAAGATATGCCACCTTAAACAGTCTTCATAAAAATATACATATCCTCTGAAATTATTTATTCTAAAGTTTGACTGACAGACTCTGGAGAAGGGGTCTGCTTTTCTCTTCTTCTCATTTAAGAGCTCCTGGGTCTGTTGAAACTCTCTATTGTTCACCGAGTAGAGCCAGAGAGAGAGACAGTCCCCTCCCCTTGGGCTCTTTCTTCCCCTCCTCCTCGGCCCTCACTATGGACCAAAGCAGCACTCCTCAAGTCTGCAGGCCCATAGTCTCCTGGAAGACCCACTTTTCTTCCAGCTCTTCCCCACTTCTGAGGCCTCTTCTCAGGGATAGGTAGAGCAGGAGCCCTGCTTGATAATGGAGGTAATGCAACCGGTTGGACATCAGCTATCTCCATTTGGGACATCCGGGTGTCTCTCTGCATCTGCAGGTAATTCTACTGTTCATTTCTACAGTGGCTGCAGATGAAAAGCTTCTGAGATGCTAGAATGATTTACACGATTTGCTGCAAATATTGATTTAGGCTGATTTTTCAAAGTAGATTGTGTGTGTGTATGTATTTAGCTTGCATTGTAATTCATAAGTTTCATAATTCGATATGAATCATAATTTGCATTCATACTGATTGTAACAACATAAATTTAGGCCAGTCATTTTCTATAAACCGTTCAGGCAAATGGTAGATTAATTTGAGTGCTCACAGTTGGCAGTGTGGTTTAATTTGTAGCGATAATTATGTTTGGGCCCTTTATGTCTGTCTGAGTGGGACATTATTTATGAATTTAGACAATTTCATAAACAATTAGTCACAACGAACTGTCTCTGCTTTCTTTCTCGCTCTCTTTCCCCTCAAAACAGTCCTAATTTCTGTGTTTCTTCATCTCAGATGTGTTGATGGATTTCGGCTGTCTCTTTGAGAACCTCACTTTCACTGTACAGTGTGTGTTTTGCAACTCTGTTTAAATGATACAAACCTAATATTTGCTTGATATCGCCTTGAATATTCCTTAGCGGCTCTCTTTAGGCTTTTAAAAACTCTTCATGGTAGCTGAGAGGAGTTGAAGCTCGACCAGGATATATGAAATATGTTATGTCTATCCTGGGCAAACAATGCTATACAGCAATTATCCCTTTTCCTGCCAACTCCTGGTTCTTCCTTAGTGTGCAGCGAGCATCTAAATCAAATATTTGCAGCGTTTCACAACACTATTTTGAGAGGAACATAAGAAAAAAGAATTATCTGTATCTTTGCATTGTTGGTGCGACCCCAAAATGATTCATTCAATGATTTATGTGGTGGTTTTGTTAACAAAATGACTGTTGATCTTTAGGATTAGCAAAGTCAATGATGGGAATGCACATAATGGAGTGTTTAAGGGTGAGGGGGCGTTGTGACAGAAGGTATGTGACAGTAATTGCTGCTCACTATAACCCCTTTGTTTGGTTCCACCTGGTTCGGGCCGTCTTATAGCTCAGGTCACTCATTAAAGAGCAGACAAGCTCATATTTGACAAAACCTTGGACCAAGGACATGCACGGGAAGAGACATACAGTACATAAACATATATACATGCCTTCGTGTTTAGAAAAGTATGTTTTATCATTTTTAAAATTCATATGCAATACCATTTAAATGTTTTTTTTTTGTTTCTTTTGAAGTCTTTTATGCTCACCAAGGCTGCATTTATTGAATTATAGTACAATCAAAACTATAAAATTGCAAAATAATTTTATACTTCAAAATAACTGTATTCTATTTTAATATATTTTAAAATGAAATTTAATCTTGTGATGCAAAGCTGAATTTTCAGCATCATTATTCCAGTCTACAGTGTCACATGATCATTCTGAAATCATTCTAACATGCTGATTGCTCCTGAAGAAACATTTTTTATTATCATCAATTTTGAAAACAGTTGTACTGCTTAATATTTTTATGGAAACGGTTCTACTCATCTTCAATCTTAACAAACTTGTGAATAGTAGCTTGAATATTAAATGATTTACATATAAATAATGCATTATATTTATAATCAACATTTTCCACCATCTTGGACAGATTTTTTTCATTTTTTATGGGATTGCATTTTTAGAATATAATGCAGCCTTAAGATTTGGTCAGAAAGAGAGTGTCTGTTTTGCAGGAGCATTTAGCAGATTTTGGAGCATATCTTCCATCTAAAACCTCAAGTCTCATTGCTTTTGTTATTCCCATGAAACTGCACTCTTTCAGAGTCCTGTGTCATGACAGGCTGTCTAGTCTCTTCAGAAGAGCCTGTCTCCCCATCGCTCCATGCCATCAGTGGCAGATGGTGTGGGTTTTGAGTTGTTAAAGTCTCAGGGTACCTCAAACACAGACACTGGCCCAGAGACTGTCTGGCAGGAGCTCTGACACTTTTATTTCACTGCAGTCAGAGACAGACCCTTTAAGACTTTAATTAGAGGATTGTCTAGGAAGACTTCTGTTTTCCTTTGATCCTATATTAACAAAACATCTATTATCTTTTATTATATATGTATATACACATGTAAATATATATATATGTATATTAGGGGTGTAACGGTACGTGTATTCGTACTGGACCTTTTCGGTACAGGGCTTTCGGTACGGTGCACGTGTGTACCGAATGACCGAATGCAATATTTTGTGTGCGGAACATATTTTGTGTGCATACATTGCGTACCGTTACACCCCTAATATATATATATATATATATATATATATATATATATAGTATATAGTATATAGTATATAGTATTTTGTATATCACAATAGCCACTTCTACTGGCTTCTGCCAAATCACAAATGAGTGTACAACAGAATAGCACCATTCACTTGGGTTTACTGAAAATGACTTTTGAAGATATAATCCTATTTATTGGTCAACTCTCCTGACAAGCATGAAGTCTCCCTGCTAACTTTTGATTTCACTATAGGACTTGGTTTATCTCATATTATATTTTTCCAGAGAGAAGTGTGAGATTGAGACAGCGTCAGTCAAAGATTTACTGATGAAACAATGGCCTGCTGTGTTATCTGTGCAGCTGATTGGTGGAGAGCAGGGACTGTGAATAGCCAATCATTTACCTTATCTGACATCTGTACATTATACCTGCAAATCTGTTCCCTCACCTTTGAAAGAAGTGAAAGGCCATGGGGTTTACAAGATAATCATTTTTCCTTTATGATAGATTTTTATTATCCATCTCTTAATTTTGCAGTAAATTTGGACAACAGGATTTGTACAGGATGTGTTTTTATATTATAATTTATAATCATTTATGAATTATTTATTTGTTAATGATTCTAATTATTTAATCAAATTAATATTAATTATCTAGGAATTCTGTATTCAGCAGTGGGCAGCTATTTGCTCCAGGGCCCGGAGAGCAATTGGGGGTTCACTGCCTTGCTCAAGGGCACTTCAGTCTTGGGTATTGATCGTGGAAGAGAGCACTTTTTAATTCACTCCCCCTCACCTATAACTCCTGCTGGCACTGAGACTCGAACCTACGACCTTCAGGTTACAAGTCTGACTCTCTAACCATACATATAATAATACATACATAAATATTTATCTATTTAAAGAATAATACAATATTTTATATCAATGTGTGTTTAAATATGTTTAATATTGTTGAATCATTTTAATTTTAATCAATTTAATTGGTTATATATTAATATTTATATTAATTTATGAATCAAAAAATATTTATGATTTAAAAACATTGCAATTATTTTGTAATTAATGTAAATTACCATAACTAAGGATTGAGCATGCAAAATTACTTAGGCCATTCAGTGATAATGTAAGGTAATGTAATGGGACACTTATTGTTCTGTTTTTAATATATATATATATATATATATATATATATATATTACTACAATTTTATTAATAATTGTATATTTATTAATTCATTTTATTTTTATATAATTTTTTATAATATAAAATAATTTATATTAATGTTAATTATTTATTGATATTGGCATTTGATTTGATATTATAAATTATTTAAATAATATTTATGTTTTATCATTTTTAAATGTTTAGAAATATAGTCTAGTGTCACATCACCTTTTTAAAAAAGCAGTTTGCTCTTTTTTCATTTATGCCACATGTCTGTTGCAATGCAAGAGCAAAAATGGATGCTCTCTCTATCATCTGGAATATAAAATGCACAGAGTCAAATGGATTTTTAATCAAGTGTTGGATTTATTCCATGACTCTCTAAGATCTAGTTTCAAAATGACTGTGTTATCTTCTGACCGTTCCTTGGGCTGCTGGACGGGCAATCCATCAAATTCTCATCAATAATGTTTCATATTTATCAAGTCGATGGTCTCTGCGCTCAAACGATATGCTTTACAGATCACAACCTGGTTTATTTGCATATTTAAATGTTGTTATAATCAGACGTACTACACCCAGAGTGCAATTAAATTGTTTTATGTGCTTTGACTAATGGAGACGTGTTTACTGCTTAAGCCCTGACATGGGTTGTAAATCCAGGTTAAGATTATTAGGCCCGAACACAACAGTCTGTTTGTGAGCATGTCTAATCCTTCATGCCACTCCTTATCAAGACTGTTTTACTAATGTCACGATCTGCAACTGCAGGAACTGTGATATAATGACGTAATGCTGAATTTTTTATCGCAATGTGCAGTGGAGCGATACGATATCAGTATGACAGCTACAAGAATTGATTCAGTGTGTCACTGGACTCAGAGTGCAGTCAGAAACGGCGAGCTTTCCACGCAACAGCATCAATCATTCATGCCACATTAGCGCTAGGAGAAAGAGTTTGTCCCTTAGACAGTCATTTGGTTGTATGTCTGAGACTCGGAAAGAAAGAGCAGAGAAGGAGGAATATGTTTTGTTTGCAGGAGTCGTGGAACATGGAACATGCTAGCTGGAAATTACTGTAAACAATCCTCCTCATTCCTTTACCATGACAACAGGCAACAGTAAACAGTATCAGACAACTGCCTGCAGAACTACAGTAACGACGCTTGAATCAAGAAGGACTGTCACTGTTGAGCTCATATGCAAATTTTAGCCAATCATCGTATGTAAATAAGTGTCCAAAAATCAATGTTTTGGGTTTGTTTTACTTGACATTGCTAAGGATCATTTTTAACCTAATACTTTTGTAAAACTAAAAGTTAAAAGTTGTTATTAATCACATTTCATTGACTAATTATTGCGTGAACTATTTCATATTTGTATGAGTAATCGTAATTTGTTCTTATATCCTCGTTCTAATGTTAATGAATTTGGATTGATTTAAATAAGCGTGTCCAAATACGTAATTTATTTTTTTCATGCACAGCTGTACAGTACATACACATAGCTGTGTTGTTATACAAAGAAATCTCACAGCTGATGAAATATATTTAAGATGAAAGTACATTTGGCCACTCAGAGTACAGGTATGTGTATTTTTATTTTATTATTATTATTTTATTTTTTGCAAGTTCTGAATAAATAAAAGTACAAAAGTCAATAGAGTATTATTATAAATGAAAAGGTTTGTATGTTGATTTCACATACAAATTTGTGTATGCACACTTGAAACCCAATGACTGGACGAGATGCAAAAACTAATGTAGTTGTGGCTCTGTAAAGCTCATGAATATTTAACGAGGTAAGCGTTGAGGTTGATTATGATTGGTCGTCTGTTGCTAATTACTCATTGTTGGAATCTGGCAGAATAGTATCGCTGATAGTTATAGGTATTGTTGTCATTTGAAGCTGTTCAGTGTTCCTTTTTTAGTCTTTCTTTACCCTTTTCTGTTAATCCTTCTAGATTTCTGTCACATTGAAAAATTAAAGATTCATTTTTTTATTGTTTTCTGTGATTGGGATTCCTGTGGATTCATGTCAATGTGCAGCATTAAAAAGTCAAATTACAAGTGTGAAGCTTTGATTTACACGGACCTAAAAGTGACTTTCAAAAAGGCAAAAGTGTCTTGAGACATTTGACATTTGAACTTAAAAAGCATCTTATATATATATATATATATATATATATATATATATATATATATATATATATATATATATATATATATATATATATATATATATATATACACACACACACACACACACACACACACACACACACAGTATGTGTGTGTGTAGAAAAGTTAAAGTAGTTCAGTAGAATGCAAAAAGGGTTAAGCATAATGTGGAAATCACTTTGAGTTTTGAATGTATCCTTTTCCTCTCCATTGTGGCTATCACAGTCAATATAATGGGTTATATAAGACTTCTTTCATTACGGTCTGCAGATTACATCAAATACAATTTCTGAAAGAGGAAGCAATAAATCACTTCACTTTCATGATAATCAAAGTTATTTTCCCACGAAGCCATGATGTGACGCTTTAGTTTTGAACTTTGTAACATTACACTTGGTAGCCCCACCCACAGTCAAATCCCATTGGTTGAAAGTATTGCTTTTATGGCTTTATTCAGTATTAAACATCAAACTGGTTGTAAATGTGTGGACTAGTTAAGATCTCTATTTTGACTCAAGTTGATTATTTGGATTCTGGTGGTCACCAAAAAACACGCGCAGCACATCCCGGATGTTATGGAGGAATAAACAGGAAGAAACAGTACAAATGAGGTCAATGGGTTTCTTGCAAAGGCTAGGCTAGTCATTTGTTTCTGTCACTCGTGTCTGTAAAGGTTATATGGGTTCTTTGCTGTGTTGCTCCTTGGAAAGAGAGAGAAAGGGAAGACAATACACACTAGAAAATCTTTCGGGAGTCAAAGTATGTTTGCATAACAATCCGTTCACACAGTGCAGCCTGTGAATGCCTTCAGACAGCTGCTTGGAAAATGCTTCCTAGACTCCATTGACATCTGAATAAAGACCTTCAGTTGATTATGTCAGTGCAGTTGATGTTAAACCCACAGGCATGCGTGACAGACGTTAGCCCTGAGATTTACTATGCCATCAAACCACCATCCTGAAGATCTCATTTAATTTAATGAGATGAATAAGACTTTGTCTGGGTCAATTGTTAGTAGCCAACTTACTGGATGGACACAGCGGACGCGTTGTTCGTGGAGGAGAAATATTGCTAATCGGTTTACTCATGGTGAATGCAAAGATGAGTACGATCAGAAATACTGGAGCAGTTGTTCAGGATATCCTGAGGAAGGAGGGTGTGCAATTCTAAATCAGGGAAACAGGAAGAATGCAGGGAATGCTGAATAGTTGACTGAACAAGGAGTCAGCCAAGACAGTGTGTCAGGAGGTCAGGATGACTAGACTAGACTGTGTTGTTGTTTTTTATGATTTGCATCATGAAAATAAAGATATGCTTCATTTATTTTTTTTTGCCAGAAATTTAATATAGAAATTTATCCCACTCCACTCCACGCCCCACCCTCTCAAAAAAAAAAACATCTTTATTGCAGCCGTGCTTGTATATGAAATGAGGTAATAGACACAGATGCATTGTTGTTGCTGTGCTTTAAAATACTTTTTTGTATTTTTAAAAGGTGATCCTTTATATCTAAGTAAATGAAATAAATGAACAACAGCGTCCTCCATTCACAGTCATTGGTCTGTATGACGTCACGCAGCTGTCATCGCACCGAGCGCGTGAGGGAGGGAGGGACTGACAGCGCTGGTGCGCGCGAGGTGCTGGTGTGAGAAGCAGCGCGCGCGGCCGTTTGGAACATAAGTGGGATTTATTTCTGTAGTACTTTGAGTCCACACGCATGTAACAACTATCCGCAGCTGGATACCAAAGGGTTAGTTTGCATACTGAGGCGTTATTTTATAGTGTTGACGTGTGTTGTGGTTTCATTTTGAAGCGCGCAAAATCTGAGACTGGAACTGTTGCGTGTGAGATTTCACAGAGTGTAAACAAGACTGGACTGAAATCGCAAATGTGACGTTTAAATGTCAAGGATCTCTAAGGGTGAGTTCATATTGAATGCGTTTGTTCTTGCGTTTCAAAAAAACAGATGCAAGGGTCTCGCGACGCGTTTTAACAATTTTTATCCCTCTACCTCATCCTGCATGCACTACGAAAACAATGTTAAAGAAAATTAGTATTATTGTTATAGAATAGAATTGATCTCATTACTGTAAAATGTATGAATCACTTCATTATTTATGGAGAAATTGCTATTGGCACCTTGTGTGAACAGTTACATTTGTTTAAGGTTTATTTAAAAAGTTTTATTTTTGTTATTAGTTTGTATATTGTAGTGTTTTATGTTGCATTTTTAAGTTATATATGACATTTATGTTATCAAGTTCAACCCACATTAATAGGTGTTTATGTGCTCTATATAGTATTTATAGTAGCCTATTATTAACTACAGTTGTTGGTGAACTTGAAGTAATCATGTGGCTTTCCATTGTGCCACATGTAATTATCAGCTCATTTTACACAGAATTTAATAAATCTGAAATATCTAATGTTTATTAACATTGCATGATTCGATGACATGCAACTGTGATATACAGAGTGATCAAATTAACTAAATGATAAAATGTATATATTTAATAAGAAATACTCATTGTATCCATTGTGGAAGGTTAACTTGAAACTATAATATACATCTGTCTGATGTATATGTGCATAGATGAATGCTTAAAAATGATCACAGATATAATGCAATAATGCATCCTGGGTCTTTACATTATAAGGTCACTGTTATATATGTGTCTAGATTTATTATGTCAGTGGAACATGAACTTGACAGATGTTTTAGATGAAGCATTGTTGTTTGTCTTTCTGGGATTTTTTAAGGTTTGTGCATGTGATGGATTGTTTCATATGTGAGAATTCCATAGGAGCAGCACACACTGATAAACACACTTAGCATGAGAGGAATGTGTGTGTCAGGGGCTCATTCATGTTGTTTATTGCACACACACCATGCACCGATGGTTCTTGCTAGGACTATACATTACACTAGGTAAACCTTCTGTCCAGTAGTCAAACACACTGTCAGATGGCTCTCTATAAAGAAATATACTGCTTTATGTGGTGTATGTTTACTTAGTGTTACTTAGTACTTAGTGTCTGTATATGAATTCCTAAAGGAATGGTTCACCCAAAAATGATAATTTGCTGAAAATGTACTCACCTTCAGATTTGTTGAAATGTGTCATTACATCACTTGCTCACCAATGAATGCTCTGCAGTGAATGGGTGCCATCAGAATGAGAGTCCAAACTGATAAAAACACCACAATACTCCACACCACTCCAGTCCATCTACTAGCATCTTGTGAAGAATAAAGCTGTGTGTTTGTAAAAAACAAATCCATCAAGATGATTTCAAGATGATAGGCTACCTTCAAACTGTTGCTAAAATATCAGTTAATCTACACATAATATTGCTTTCTCCAGTCAAAAAGTCATCTTGTCTGAATCGGGAGAGAAATATGCACAAATCAAGAACCATTTACGAATGAAAATAGTCCAAAACAGTTCTAAACAAGAGGATCCATTGCTGAGCAAGTGATGTACTGCAATTTCTCCAAATCTGTTCCAATGAAGAAGCAAACTCATCTACATCTTAAACTCATCTTAAATGGCCTGAGGGTGTGTACATTTTCAGCACATTTTCATTTTTGCGTGAACTATTTCTTTAACGGTGCCAATAAATATATGGGTCATACATGCATATTTATTGGTGCAACATTATATAGGGCAAAATTAACTTAGAAATCCTCAAAAATGATTATACTGTTTTGCAAGTATAACCCATATCTATAATTCATTTCACATCTGCATAAGTGCTTTTTAGTGTGTAAGCAGTGCGTCTGGAAAAACATGCACACCAAGAAGCACGCATGATGCAATATTTGGCAGAGTTATGCAGTGATGTTATTTTAAATGTAATTGGCTCATCCATATGCATATTAGCCTCATTTATTGAAGATCGCTGGAGTAGATCTGTCAGCGATGACATCGTGCTTGGCACATTATGGTTCGCTAACTGGCTCAGCCCTGCCCTGGTCATGAAGATGGCTGATTGTTGAACGCTCAGCGGGCACAAAGGGCTCTCGTTAGTCTCCTGAGTATGTGAACTGGCACCAGGATCAATGGCAGCAGGCTTGTGAAAGCCTGGTTCATAATGAACCCTTGAGAGCTCGTCACTCTCCCGCTGCGAGGTAGAGAGAAGCCAAAAGATGGATGGAGAATCCAGAACTTCAAAGCTTCCGTTTATATTTGTGAAAAGGTTGCTGATAATAGAATAGCATTAGTGGAGTGACATTCAGCCAAGTATGGTGACCCATACTCAGAATTCGTGCTCTGCATTTAAGCCATCCGAAGTGCACACACACAGAGCAGTGGACACACACATACTGTGAACACACACCCGGAGCAGTGGGCAGCCGTTCATGCTGCGGCGCCCAGGGAGCAGTTGGGGGTTCGATGCCTTGTCTCAAGGGCACTTAAGTCGTGTTATTGCCAGCCCGAGATTCAAACCCACAACCCTAGGGTTAGGAGTCAAACTCTCTAACCACTAGGCCACGGCTTTAATGGGTCGCCTCTATCTGTACTCATGGGAAAAGTAGCTTAAAGAGCCACATTAGTGTTAATGTACAACCAGGTGATGGAGGAGAGGGTAGAGTGCATGGGTCATAGATCGTTAAATTCATTAGAGAGGAAGGTAATCTATTAGAGTATCCGTGGGTATTAAGAGTGGGGTCAGGGGTCTCTAAAGTCAACTAGAGTGCGGGTTAGTGCTGTTTTATGGGGTAAAATGATTGAAAAGAGAATCACGGGGCAGTAGAAGCAATGCTGACATTGTTTTGAGGGAAATGTGGGATAGTTAGACTTATTTGTTTTAGTTTGGTACTTTGATTCCATGTGAGGCGCTGTTCTAGATTAGAGTCTCTTTTTTTGTGAATGGCATCCGGCCTTTTGAACCAAACTAAAGGCAGAGTAGTCATTTTGTTGTTGCATAACTGCTTATTTTGAGTTTTGTGGTGGAGAAACCTCTACTTTTTTTCCCACTTGTTTACCATTTCAATCCATTTTAATCCATACAGTGAAAGTGAATGGGGAGGGATGTTGCTGAACTCCAAAAATGTCAACAAAAGCATGATAAAAACAAATCTGAAGGTATAATGTAAGTCTTCTAATTATGAACTATAGGACATTCGAATTCATACTTTTATCACGCAATGAGTTTTAATAAAGGTGTGTACATAAAAGCATTGTGTAGTATAAAACAGGTGCTGTGTTAATTAGTAAACAGTCATTGTTTACTGATAGATAGACTCATTTCTGATTCATTTAGTTTCCTCTTGGTCATCAGACAGTCTGTTCAGGCCTCTTGTGTGAGTGTGCGTGAGTTGTTATATTTGCTCAAGCATTAGGAAGATGAGACCGCAGCAGATGGTCTGTAAACTGTGCTCAGGCAGGACCCCTGTTGAGTCTACCCTTAGTTGCACGCATGCATTCCTGTGTGAGCGGTTCGGTCGATGCATATGCCATGACACTTCAGTCTTGGCTTAAGTTGCCGTTATCTTACCTTCCATTCATCTCCAGCCTCAGGCAGCGGGCTGCAGCTCAGCATTCCAGCCTTTGTCTCCTTCATTTGTAAAACAGGTGTGGATGCAGAAACACTAGTGCAAGTTTCCCAAATGTAATGAGATGGGTAGTGTTGACTTTTCAGATAATCTTTGAATGGTTTTGTTTTAGTTCAAGAAAATGCATCTTAATAGGTGACATGATGACCAACTGTATCATAACAAAGGCCATTTACATGTGTAATAACTTTTAAAGGTACAGAAACAAAAGGCCCATGAGACTGCTCACAATGCTTGCTTTTCTCTTTTGTTGGAGGATTTCCTTCTAAAAATGTTATGCTTGCTTGAATGTTTTTTGCTCCAGTATGTCTAATTCACCTCAGTATGCAAACTTTTAATCCTAGAACTTGTAATACAGGGCAGGGTTTGTAAATGCAACAGCTTCTTTGGCTACCCAATTGAAGGCAAACAGACGTATTTCATAAATGCAACTTCTGCAAATTTGCTCTAGTCTATTCTCTAGACTAGCTCCAAGTCTCCATGACAAAAAAAGCCACAGCATATTTCCGAATGATCAATCGCTCCGTTTCGAGAGGTGCCGTAGAGAAGTCGATGGAAACACTGCTGCCGTTGTTGTTACTTCAACGTTTTCCATCTGATTTGCTTCTCGACAGTCCATAAATACATTTTTAATGGGCGCCAAACTGATCTTGTTGCAGTAGAAAATCGATGCTCAAGACAGGGCAGAGTCCCTGGAGAACTACACAAATGAATACAATGAATAATGTAGTCTTTCACACAAGTCATATATCCATTAACTCTTAAAAATCTGCATCAGTGCAAGCATTGGACTGTCGGACTGCTTTTAAAGACTGGTAATCATCTCTTTCCATATGGATGAAGGGCAAAACAAGATATATTTGGTATTGATCAGACTTGTGTTGATGTGTCCTATTTATTTGCTTTAATCATTTGAATCAGCACTGTTAAAATGCAAAAGGGTCTGATGGTATAAGAGCTTAAGTTCCCTGAATGACATTTTATTCTCTAGTGGGTGAATCTCAAACCTGCCAAATAAAAAAGGTCATTTAAAAAATGATTTATAAAAACAAAACAAAAAAGTAAATTATTGAATTTTAATTTGATAAAATATTTTACATCAGTCTAAATCGATAAGTTATATTTTGCATAAATAAGAAAACTTTTTTGATCATTCTTTTTTTTTTTATCAAAGTTTAAATTGCTACACTCAGAAAAAAAAGGTACAAAAGCTGTCACTGGGGCGATACCTTTTCAAAAGCTACACTTTAAAATGTCAGCATTAAAATAATGATTATGAGATTTTATTTAAATTATGAACTCTCAGGAAAAACTGCTTTTGTACCTTTTTTCTGAGAGTGTATAATGTAAAAAAAAAAAATCTCATATTCATTATTGCAATGCTGTCATTAAAAAGATATATATATGTAACATGTATTTTTACTAGTTTATTTATTACAACTGTGAAAAACTTGCTTTAAAAAACCTAACACTTTCTACCATTAAAGTGGTCATTTAAATTTCATAAACCAGCTCAAATGGCCCATGCATACTGTTCTCACAAACAAGACAGACACTTGATTCCCCAGCAGACTAAACATGTGATGTCTCAGACACACCTGTACATCTGTAAATAATGGTTCTGAGTCAAAGGTTACTGACAGATCACAGAAGTGTCATTGAGGTTTAGTACACAAAGGCATGTTCTGGCACTCACCTTTAACGGGCAAGACCAGCTCAGGTCTGGATGTTGACAAGTGAAAAGTTTGTTGAAATATCTATGAGCGAGCAAATCAACCCAATCGTCATTGCTTTTGTAAAGGAAAGGTTCTCAGACTAAAAGTAGATAAAGCTTAAGATATTTTAATTTAGCTGGCCCTTACAATTGATGACTTTTGATATTACATTTTGATATTTCATGTCAAATGTGGTTGTTTTTTTTTGGTGGTATTTAATAAACTCAACCCAACAAACATCTGACCATTATTTCAATGTTCTCTCTGTAGGGGGCGACAGGGAGCGAATGACATCCAACCATGAGACATATCTACTTATGGCCAGCACACAGAATGACATGGAGGACTGGGTAAAGAGCATCCGCAGGGTGATATGGGCTCCATTTGGAGGAGGTGAGCTTTTGCACCCTGAATAAGTCACCATTGGTTAATGGTTATAAACAGACTAGTCACAGTTTAACTTTGCTTTACTCTACTTACACCGCCTTAACTTTGATATATATTATACTACTGTATTAGTACTGCACACTGACTAGTTAAAGGAGACAAATGATATTTGAACCTCGGTTAGCAACATTAACAGCTCAAACCTGTGTGAACAGAAATGATGATATTATAAGATCGTCCCCATTAACTTCCATAGTATTTTTCTCCCTTTATGTTCATATAAAGTGTGTGTGTGTGTGTTTATATATATGTATATATATATATATATATATATATATATATATATATATATATATATATATATATATATATATATATATATATATACATTAAGAATTAGACAATATGTTAACTTCTCAAAATTAAAACAAAAACAGGTTCATTATTAATAAGAAAATATCCTTTTTTTGTAATATGTAAATATAAAATCATTATATCATATAAGAGCATTAAAATATATTATGAAATCTGATATCTATCTATCTATCTATCTATATATATATATATATATATATATAGTAATTTTTTTTATGACAATGACAAGGGTTTTGACAGTCAGTTTTTAAATGGTTATATTTTAGTGATGGTTTGAAGTAGAAACAAACATATTATTAGATTCTCAAAATGATGGAGCAGGTTGCATGTATTCATGTATTTAAATACTCAGTATACATTTATAAAAAATATAAAAAAATAAATGGCATTAGGTCTTTGAGATAGTTAATCAATCACAGTTGTCAATGAGTGCGTGTGTTTGGAGGTGTGCTTATTTTTTTCCGTCTACTCTCCAGGGTCAGTGTAGGGTCTTTTTTTAAGGTTGTTTAGTATCAGGATTTCTGAGAGCACCAAGCCATGTGATACAGACTGACAGCATTAAACATGGAGGGGCAACTTTACCTGCTGGGTTTGGCTTTTCTTTAAGTATTTTGTTCTTGTAAACACACAATTTCATTAAACCAATGTTTAATTACTTTACATAGTCATTTGTAATACCCTGGGTCCACATTTTTGCTTTGCTTGGTTTGTAATCTCGGTAATTACACCGTCTTAACCTTTAAACATTAATTTTATGATTGAATTTTGACAAATGGACACTTTGTTTCAACCATATGTGGTTTCACGACCACCCAGGTGCAGTGCATGTGTCTTCCAGACTCTTCTCCTTGACCTTCGGCAGCTCCGTCTTGGACCTGATTTGAGCATGTGTGTGCAGCTGTGCGAGGATGATAATTCATTAGGTCGCAGGCGTTGTTTATATTCACTTTAAGATCTAATTAGATTTTGACTTGTTATTTTGCAGTGTGATCACACTTCTGTCAATGAATTTATCGGCTTACAGCAGTGACATATTATAAATGTCTTCTTTGTAGTTAAAGGAGTATTGACTATCTGAAGCTGATACTCCCAGTGTGATCCAAGAGAGATCACATGTTTGTTAAAAAGTTCAGTTTGTCTAAACAAAGAACTCTACCAACCTACTTGTGACCTGTGGGACAAATAATGCAAGCTTTATTTTAAAATAATGCCAAATATCACCTTGTCCAATATAGATAAAAAATATATATATATATATTCAAAAAATAATAATAATATGATTGAATATTTTATAATAAATGCTATTTTTTAAATGTATTAAGAAAAAATTTTTTTAGTCATTTAAATTAAGCTGAAATAAAATAAATGACTAATATTAAATGAGCAATTTTAACAATCTTAAATGAAAATTTGAAATGTTGCCTTGGCAACTTCAATAAAATAAGTTTAAATGGAAGCACTAAAATTACTAAAACTGAAATAAAAACAGATTCAATTTAAATATATAAACAACAAAAACTAATAAATAGGACAAAAGCACATAACAAATTGACAATAAAATGACAAAGTACATACACATACACAATAACTTAAAATTAAAAATGAAAAGGAAAAAAATTAAGGAAAAAAAATCTTTTTAATAACTCAACATTTCAAAACTTAATTAATACCATAATAAACTAGTTTAGTGTATAATTAGTGTACCGTATTTTCCGGACTATAAGTCACACTTTTTTTCATAGTTTGGCTGGTCCTGTGACTTATAGTCAGGTGCGACTTATTTATCAAAAATAATTTGACATGAACCAAGAGAAATGAACCAAGAGAAAACATTAGCATCTACAGCCGCCATCTACAGCGCCCTCTGGATCAATATGATCAATATGCAATTGATATGCATTGATATGCATTGATTTTGTAATCTTGATCGTTTTCCACATGTAGCCGAAGCTTTTAATATGCATTGATTTTGTAATCTTGATCGTTTTCCACATTTTGAAAAACGATTAATCGAAAAATATTTTTTTTTTTACCCAGCCCGAATATATATATTATAGTATAAAGTACTGATTATAAGAAAAAGCAGAAGATGAAAACCTCTTTTGTGGAAAAATTTTCGCAAAATGCATAAACCAAGACAATCAAGATTAGAGCTTCTCAAGTTAAAGACGTGACTTCAATTTTATATGCCGTATGTGTTTTACAGTTTTGGTCCCTATATGGCATCTGACTGTGAGAATCTAATACAGGCCTTTTAATGAAGTCATAATTTGCTACTGTTGACACGTCTAATCTTTGTTAAATTAAAAACATCTAGAGCTCATTTAAATGCACATTGACTGTACTCTTTCATTGTTTGAGATGTTAATTTGGGCCTGAAGGTTTAGACAAAGAATATTCATTAAAAAAGCATGTTTTTATTCTTTATTAAAGAAGATTAAAACAGTCTCTCAACATAATCTTTTATCAATGAACTGAAAGACCTTCTAGACTGAGAGTTAGCCTTTTGTGCCGAGCAACGTCGTTCAAATGTCCACAAAAACTCGGCGGTGTGAACCGCAGGAATGAGGGCAGAAGGCTGGGAACAGCCACAACAGACGATTACACGGCTACGAGCTTAGCAGCTTCTTAGCACTAACCTCGGGGGACGGAGGGGAGGGATGTTTTGGCCCTGTCATAGTCTCTGCTGTGAAGTACAGGTCAGGTCTGAGCTTTGCATGGATGGTTCAGTTCGTCTCCTCCCCTTCGAATCCAAACCTCCTTAAATGAGGGGAAAGACTCTGCTTCCAGAAGTACAGAAGTAGAATATACAGGGAATGGCTTCGGGGCATCTGATGAATCTGTGGACTGAAAGGAGACATTATGAGATAAAAAGAGAGGATCAGAGGAGAGAAGACCAAAGAGACTGCATGAGAAGAGTTCAAAAGGTGCAAGACTGTAACAGGGGACAAAAAGATTCGAGAAAAGACCATCAAAAAAAATGAAGAGACAACCTCAACCTCTTTGAGATGAGATGGGAAGACCTAAAAGGTGCAAGACTGTAATTAGAGGAGAAGATAGGTTTGCAGGTAGAGCGGTCTGCTAGTTCCTCATATTTGATATTTTGTAGGATAAGAGCTGTGCAGCAGCACAAAGAGCACTGTGTGTGAATACGTGAGGTCAGAAGAAAAGCCCTGGACAGCTTGAAGATGGCATGAAGAGCGTGTGTGTCCAGTGTTGTTAATTTAAAGGCAAAGTCAGAGAAACAGTTCAGTCCAAATGTGATATTAAAGCTCTGGGGATTCTCAAACGCTGTGCTTACAGGAGATCCAGGCTTGAGAAACCAAAGTGTAAACCAGGTGAACCCACTGAAGGGAGAGAAAAACCATCAGGAGATTACGTTTGGCTGGAAACACAAGTCTTGATTCCTCACAAACTCTTTCCATGGGAAACAAGAAACTCATGCAAGAGCTTCTGCATAAATCATTAAAGAATTGAAGCCAAGTGAATGTCTACATTTGACATTAGTTCCAGTTTGTTAGCCAGATCACCGTCTCACACCTGTGTGGTCACCATTAATAACAGAAATGCATCATAGGACGTTTCTGTTTATTCATCCAGAAAGGGATGTGCAGTGTATAGAAAAGTAAAACTATCTGCTGTACATGAGTCAAGACATTTAGCTTTCATTATTTCGAGTTCCAGTTGAGATCCAGTTATGGATCTTCTCAAAGTTCCCAAAGCTTTTTCCCATGACTTTGATTGAAGGAAACTCTAACATCACTAGCCAAGAACATTTGGGTGATTTTCCAGCGGTAGTGTGATTGTAAGCCACTTTGGGTTTATTGTTGAAGATGCTCAGAGGCAGACAGTTTGGATGCACCTTCTTGCATCCATTATTTTACTACAGTTTCATGCACAGAAGTTTCTTCCGTAAAATTATAAGTTGCGTTAGCTTCAAACATGGTGAGTCTTTTGAATGGGAATATTCAAAGAAAATGTGAAATATTGTTTCTCTTATTTCTCCAACCTCTTTTTCCTCTCCATCAGCTTAGGCAGGAAAGGGTGGCAAAACCCTTCTTGTCTTCTAGGCTTAGTTGAGTTTGTACCACCTCGTACCGCATGTCTGTGTCCAGAGACCCGGAAAGCACCACCGATCCAAAGCTTCCAGGAAGTCTGGCCTAATCCCTGCTCATGTGCATGCCACATGTGAATCACGCTTGTTTTCAGCCCGACTGATGCAGACAAAAGAACAGGGCAGGAGAGGAAGTGTGCGATTTTCTTCTCAGAGAGCGCGACTTGAAAGAATAGCTTAAATCAGGCTTCTTTAGCAACTCTCTCCTCACCTTCGTCTACATTCAAGAATAGAGGAATCAATTGTTTTTCAACATGTCTTTCCAAGTTAAAACTATTTTTAAGGCTCTAAAAGATTTGCCTACCTAAATATTCAAAAAAATACAAAATATGATAATAACAACCACATGTAATTTAGGCCCTTAAATGTAATGCATTAATAAGTTAACTAGTTAAGTAATGTAATGTTCCTTAATCATAGCTTATCTGATCCTTATGAATTACGGGTTTGTATTTCAGGAATTTTTGGTCAGAAGTTGGAAGAGACGGTTCGATATGAACGTCGTTATGGCAACAGGATGGCGCCCATGCTGGTGGAGCAGTGCGTGGACTTCATCCGCCACAGGGGTTTACGAGAAGAAGGGCTCTTCCGTTTGCCTGGACAAGCCAACCTCGTCAAAGAGCTTCAGGATGCTTTCGACTGTGGAGAGAAGCCGTCTTTTGACTGGTACTTGCACTTACAGTCTCTATACTGACTATGAAAGGATTCTGCAAGAATACAAACAGTGTTTCTTTGTCTCAGGAACATTCGCATTGAGAAATATAAATACAATAGTCATGGAGGATTTGAATGAGGATTTGGTTGTAAATAGATGAGCTGGGAGCTAAAATGCACATAATGCTGCAATCTTTCATTCTACTGCTGAAAGAAAGATCTTAGATCTGCATGAATTTCCATGTGCTGGTTTGTTGCTGGTCTCATTTGAACCATTGGGGTCTTTCTGATGAAGCTGTTAAACAAAATGCCACACATGCTGGAGATTCCTGAAGCTCAAACAGTAAAATGTGACCATTGCTACACTAAGGTCATTGATTGGAAGGGAATGTAGGAACTGATACACTACAATTCAGAAGTTTAGAGTCAAGGATGCATAAATTTATCAAATGTGGCAGTAAAGATTTACAAAAGATTTCTGTTTCAAATAAATGCTGTTCTATTAAACTTTATATTCATCAAATAATCAAACTATTATTGACAAAACAAAATATTAAGACCAAATCTTACAGACTAAACGCTTTCAATGTTAGTGTGTAACTTGAATACAGTGTAAGTCTCTTTAGATAAACTCATCTACTAAATGCATACATGTAAATTCATCTGGCATAGAAGTGCCATATAATGCCCAAAATTAGTCCTCATTAAATCCAGAGTTTACTCTGGCTCCAGTGACAAATCAAAGCAAAACAGCTTTGTTTAGAGCCTATGAAGCTTGTTCGACATACTTTCACTTCATATTAAAACCCATAAGTGTGCCATCTTTTGATTAAAAATAGATTTGCTTTCTTCTCAGATGTCTGACATTATAATGAAGCAGAATTTAAACTTGGAATATTCACAGAAACATATAAATATAAATATATATATATATATGGGGAAATTCACATTTATATATTAACAAGACAAATCCTTCCTTTTTTTATTTTGTCTTTTCCTCCCTTTATCAGAAGTTTTTCCAAATACATGCTTCTCTCTGTGGAGTTTTTCAAATGACCCATTTACCATTTAGGAGATGCTTATCCATTATTCGCCTGAAAGGGAAAGCATATTGTCCATTTTAAGCTAATGTCCCCTCATATTACAAATGTAGACGTTGGACACTTTCTCTCTCTGAAATAGCTTTCTCTTCACTATAATAATGCCTAATATAACATAATACCAACATAACACCAAATGCAGCAGATAACACCAGCAGATGCTTCCCAGTTTATTTACAGATTTAAGCGATGGCTGTCAGGGCTCCACAATCATGTTGTCGGCAAGAGACATGACAAAGAAAGCACACTGCATATTTAACACTGTTCATATTTAGAACTTACTGGTGTCTGATTCAAGGTTATAATTATAAAAGAGCAATACACAGCATATGCATTTGACGGTTACTTTATACACATGCCTGCTATTCCTATCCAGCCCACCCGGGAAGTGTCAATAAATCCAGCTTGTTATGGGATTATCCTCTATAGGGCCTTTACCAGACTGATCAGTGATGTGCTAGTGCTTTCTTTGATTTACAGTTGTACCAGCTTCTTGTTACTCATCATTAGATCCACAGGGATGCCCACAATCTGTCATTTAAAGTATCCTACACTGTTTTTGGTCACTTTATGCTTCTAGATTTTCATTCCATGAGTCATTTATGATCTTTTATATGGTTATGCCTGTTCTTTCCCTCTTTCTCTGCAGTAACACAGACGTTCACACCGTGGCATCATTGTTGAAGCTGTATTTAAGAGAGCTGCCTGAGCCAGTCATCCCGTTCTGTAAATACGAAGAGTTTCTGGCCTGCACCAAACTCCTCAGCAAAGACCAGGATGCAGTGAGTTGACGCTTGTTGACCAGCACATTGCAAGCAAACAGTCCTGTTCTATATTCTTTTTGGTGGTAACATTTATTTTTATTCAAGAGTGCAGTAGTTTTTCTGTCATTAATGATGGAAGTTATCATATGTGTATACTACAGTGTTTGTTTGGGGTGGGTAATGTTTTTTAATGGTGATGGTGATGCTTCTTATGCTTATCAAGTATCAAATCATAATCATAATCAAATCAAATCATAATCAAAAATGCAGTAAAAACAGTAATATTGTGAAATATCATTAGAATTTAAAATATCTATTTTCTATTTTAATATATTTTGAAATGTAATTTATTCCTGTGATGCAAAGCTGAATTTTCAGCATTATTAATCCAGTGTCACATCATCCTTCAGAAATCATTCTAATATTCTGATTTGCAGCTAAAGAAAAAAAAATATTGAGGTGCTTAATATTTTTGTGCAAAAAGGGTATTTTTGTAATACTTTTTTTTTTTAGGATACTTGATTAAACTTGATTTATAGAACGTTTAAAGTTACAGCATTTATTTGAAACAGAATTTTTTTTTGTATCATTATAATTATTGTCACTTTTGATCAATTGAATGTGTCCTGGCTGGATATATAAAGTATATATTTCTTTAATTTCAATCCTACTGACAGATGAACTAAGATTCTCAACAAGTTTACATAAAGTTGACTGTTTAAAGAGGGATATTAAAATAAAATAAGGCAAATTAAGTGTTCCTGTAGCTCAAGTTGTAGAGTATTGCGTTATCAAAAGGTCGGGGGTTCAATTCCCCTGGGAACACATGATATGTAAAAAATGTATATCCTGAATGCACTGTAAGTTGCTTTGGATAAAAGCGTCTGCTAAATGCATAAATTTTTTAAATTAGGCCTGAACTAATGGACTTTAGCTCTGGTTCTGTTGTTGTTTTTCATTTAGTATTTTACAAGACTTGGTTTAACAGCCCAGATCTTTAACTAAGCTACACCGTTCATAAAGTTAACAGACTGAATAAAATTAAAAGGATGTTTAATATATATATATATATATATATATATATATATTTGAACCCCACTGTAGACTCAAAATATTGTAGAACTTTTTGGCTCCCCTTCTCTTGCTATTTCTTACTTTTTGTTTGAGTTTGGTTCCCACCAGAAGACTGAGAGAATGGCATATGACTCATCTCATTATTCTCCTGCAGTCGTCTTTCATCTCGCATACTTCAGTTCCTCACTTTCGCTGACCCCGAGGAACGGAAACAGCCTCATTCTGACTTTCAAGTTAAACTTTTACCTCGCGTGAATCACTGGTGCGTCCAGCCAGTGGCTTTTGAATCGTTTCAGGATAGAATAAAAGTGCAAGATTGTGTCTTGCAACACAGAATTTAATTTACTGCCCTGAGATTTTAAATGAAATTCGTACCTTTGAAAGTCCCTCGAGTGCAGTACACGTAAAGAATCATGGTACCATGTCAAATGAAGCAGAAGGCTTTACTAGATCCATTTGTTTTTGAGAAACAGCTTTCAATGTGGTGCAGTAAAGTCATTTTCATCAGAGAGAGCCTGCAGGGAAAAGACATATCGACCATGATAAAAACAGATCTGGAATGGAGCGCATCATTAAATCTAGACCATCATCAATTGTTAAACTCACTGAACCATGCCTAGACAGATAGCGTACTGTAGTAATAATGAAATAAATTGCATTATGAATATTTAAAGTCAATTAGGAAGAGTTCAACAGACTTTTAAAAGCAATGGTACAAGTTAAAATGTCTTTTGAATCAATGCGTCTTTTAATCATGTACATTAGTCCAGATCCTTTCAAATTTAATTACTATAATCAGTTTAAACTAATGCATACATTTGCATCAGTGTTGGGGAAAGTTAATTTTAAAAGTAATTGCGTTACTCCCTAAAAAGTAACTAATTACGTTTCTTTTAATGGAAAGTAATGTGTTACGTTACTTTTGAGTTACTTTTTAAATCTGGGCAGGGGCTTGCTTGTTTGTTTTTAATATGAAAAAGTAACTTTACAAATGTAAAAGCCCTTTTCACAACAGAAGTGAAATGAATACGCTTCAGACTGAAGGAAATGTAAATTCACGTCTGTACAGTAGTGAAGTGTGAAAAGTGAAGTGAAGTGACATTCAGCCAAGTATGGTGACCCATACTCAGAATTTGTGCTCTGCATTTAACCCATCCGAAGTGCACACACACACACAGAGCAGTGAACACACACTGTGAACACACACACTGTGAGCAGTGGGCAGCCATTTATGCTGCGGCGCCCGGGGAGCAGTTGGGGGTTCGATGCCTTGCTCAAGGGCACCTAAGTCGTGGTATTGAAGGTGGAGAGAGAGCTGTTCATGCACTACCCCCACCCACAATTCCGTCAGGCCCGAGACTAGAACCCACAACCCTTCGATTGGGAGTCCAACCCTCTAACCATTAGGCCACGACTTCCCTAGAGGGTGCAGCTCAAACAAATTGCATAAAGAATATGACACAGGAGAAGAAAGTTCAACACTATTCAGCATTAACAAAAATTAAACACAAATGTGTCATTTTTGCTTATTAGTTCGATTTAATTAGATCATTGAAAGTCAGTAGCGAAGACATTGGTTAATAAAATAGGATTGAATACATAAATGATATCTGTCTTAACATATACAATTATTGCTGGTTTATATAATATTCTGAGTTTGAATTTGACTGTTTTTATTTATTTTGAGGAATGCTGAATCTGGTTTGTGCATAATGTTCATATTTAGTCTAAAACTACAGTAACATCACAGCGCACACAACGCATCTGCAGTTACTTCCGATTTCTCTCAACATGGCAACACGAGAGCAATCAGTAAAGACATGGGAAACCAAGTAACTAGCATTACTCATTTGAAAGAGTAACTCAGATATTGCCTTCTAAAGAGTAACAAGTAGTTACTTTACTAGTTACTTGAAAAAAGTAATCTGATTACTTCATTTGCGTTACTTGTAATCCGTTACCCCCAACACTGATTTTTCATTTCTTTTTATCCTAGATGTGTATTTCATTTTTATTTCTTTTTTCATCTGTTTCTGTGCAGGGAATGAAGGAATTAAGAAAGCAAGTAGAAGGTCTACCTACAGTAAACTACAATCTGCTTAAATACATATGCAAGTAGGTGATTTTGTATTCTATTCCATTCAGTTGTGGCTTATCACAAAATGTCATAGTTCTGTGAACTTGTGGTGGGATTTTTTCAGTGACTGCAGGATAAAGTAAGTCACTGAGTTAGTTCACACAGTTGATTCATTCAAAAACACTGATTCATTTGGGAATCAGGAAAAAAGTGACTGTCTTTGAGTGAGTCATTGAGTCTGTTCACTCAGTCGATTCATTCAAAAACACTGATGCATTCAGGAATTAAATAAGTAACTGTGTTTGAAAAAAAAAACTTGCTTGTGATCTTATGTTAAATTACTTTTGTGTTATTTTAATTGCATGAAATTAATTTTACGTTTAAGTTTATTTTTTGCACAGGTCTCAGGCTTCTCATTCATTTGTTATCAATTTTGTTATGTGCATCGATCAAGTATCATTTGTAAACAAATAAATAAATAGGCCCACCACTTGATTTTCAGTTACTTTAATGGATTATCTATTTTAAAAAATTTCTCTACACATTCAACTTTGTACTTACGGTTTCTGAAATCTCTAAAGCTGTAATGTTAAGACCCTTCTTTCTTGTCCAGGTTTTTGGATGAAGTTCAGTCCTACTCAGGTGTGAATAAAATGAGTGTACAGAATCTGGCTACAGTCTTTGGGCCAAATATTCTGAGGCCAAAGGTTGAGGACCCAGTGACTATAATGGAAGGTAGGTCTTGTCCGTATCTCTCACGGCAGAAATCTCTGAATCATTTTTTTTTTTTTTCAGTGTTTGAGTGATCTGTTTGTCATGTGCAGGCACAGCACTGGTTCAGCAGCTGATGGCTGCTCTGATCGGTCAGCACGATGTTCTTTTCCCACCCGATGAGGACCACAGTAGCACCCTGGAACTGGTTAATAATAACAACAATGAGACTCAGAAACGACCTACGAATGGTCAGCTACAAAACAAAGAGAACAATAACACCAGTGGGGTGCGACAGTGCACTTGGGACGCACCAGAATCACCCAGCCGGGTTCCTCTGGACAACGGCTCTCCCCGTTCGGGCAGCCCACGTAATGGTTTTACAGGACAGCGTTTCGAGGTGGCCCGCAGTCCGCCACTAGCAGTGAAAAAGAACCCAGCGTTTTGCAAAGGGAGCGGGATTGTCACCAACGGATCATTCAGCTCGTCATCGTCATCCTCAGGTGACGCCAATCAGGAGAAAAGTCAGGCTCTATCAAACATGGGAACCCTTCATGCCCGTCGGACGGGTGCGATAAAAGGCTCGGGCACCAAAATGGGTGTCCAGAATAGCATCGTCCGAATGGGCGTATCCAGCACAGACGTGACGAATGGGACTCTAAATGGACGGAATGGACTCTGGGTTCCCAACGGTCACGCCACGATGCGCGAGGCTAAAAGTCGAGATGCAGAGCACCAGCAGAACCGCCTGTCCACGTACGACAACGTCCACATCCATCAACAGCAGATGACACAGCCCTGTCTGAGCAGCAGCTGTGAGGACAAACAGAGCTTGGATAGCGCCACATGGTCCACCTCGTCTTGCGAGATCTCCCTTCCCGGAAACTCGACTTCTTGCCGCTCCTCCACAACCACGTGCCCAGAGCAGGACTTCTTTGGCAACAACTTTGAGGATCCTTTGTTGGACGGGCCAGTACAGGAGGACAGCGGACCGGCGGTTGACGATAGGGAGCAGCGGACCAGTAACAGTGGAGGCCGGGGAAGCAGAGGAACCAGCAGCAGCGATAACAGCGAAACCTTTGCCATTACAAATGGGCCGACCAATCACAGTGCACTGCATAGCCTGGTGGCCAGTCTCAAACAGGAAATGCTCAAGCAGAAGAGTGAATACGAGGCAAGGATTAAGAGGTAAGAGTCATGTTCAACCAAAAAGTCAACTTTTCAGAGTTGTTTTTTCACAGTTTTAGTGACATTAAACATGAGTAGGAAATAAAACAAATGAAAATCTCATGGAAAATCTCTGAATGTTTGCTACCCGCATTCCTTCTTACAACAAATCAGTTGGCATTTATGAAATTTATAAGGAAACGATAGGAGAAAATTTAAAGAAAATGAGGGAAAAACCAACAAAATAAATAAAAGAAACTAAAACAAACAAACAAAAATTACATAAACTCAGACACACACACACACACACACATGCTCAGTATGGCATATTTGACCATTGTTCTTTCTTCCCTGTTGCTTTTTGGATAATGTATCACTGCAAAACAAATTTCATTCTTCACAAATTTTTTCTTCAATTTTCTTCATCAGCAATAAAATAATTAACCTAGCAATATAAAGAAGAATACAAAATAAAATAAAAAAATCAATGGAATAAAATCACTTAAAATAAAAATAAATAAAAAGCTAAATAATAATAATAAAAAGTGTAATTATGTAAATGTAATTACAAAATTATTATTTTTTAATTATTTACTTATTTTTAATAAAATGAACAAAATATTTTGTACTTATTTTTAATAAAATGGGGGAAAATACTTATTTTTTAATATAATTGGGGGAAAATACTTATTTTTAATAAAATCTTAATTATATATATATATATATATATATATATATATATATATATTTAAAAATATATTTTTTTATTAAGCTGAAGAAAAAAAAAAATACTTTTAACAAAATAAAAATATTTTTACTTATTAAAAAAAAAAGAGATTTTCAAAAGATTTTCAGTGATTAAATGAATTTATCTGATCCTCACAATGATTGTACAACAAGTTTGTACAAGATTGTACAAGTTTTTATTTATTTATTTATTGGTGCTCCATGATAGAATTAACTTTTACCTAAATCACACTGTCTCATTAAACTATCACAATATTAAAAGGTGTATTCATCCACCTTTTCCCATCTTCCCTGTAGTCTGGAACTTCGGAATCTAGAGTTGGAGACGGTGATGGCGAATCTACACGAAGAGCTTGACCAGGAGAAGAAGAAATACACCATGGTGGAGATCAAGCTGAGAAACGCAGAGCGAGCCAAGGACGACGCGGAAAAGAGAAACGAGATGTTGCAGAAAGAGATGGAGCAGTTCTTTTCCACCTTCGGAGACCTGACCGCAGACCCGCGACGGCCCGACAGAGCCAACACCATCTGGATCCAGTGAGCCGTTAACATTTCACAGCATCTTTGCACGTTCGGTGCAAAAGTTCGACACGGCTGAGTGAAGCCCATTGAGCCAAAATTTTCAGAACTGAAGGTGGACCAGTTTTTGGATTGAACCAATTGGATCATGAAAAGGGATGATGGGACGATAAGGTGAGATGTTTGTCAAAACGAAAAGAAGGTGACTCAGAGTATTGACCAGAGAGTGAACGGTAAGAGGAACTCGAAGAGATTTTAATGAATGAATTACATGAATGAACATTGAGTTTTAGATGATGGAAAACTCCTGAAGGAAGACAGAGGCACGAATGTCACTCGTATTTCTTCTTGTGATCCAACCAAATGTGTCCTTGAGCTGTCATGTGTCCTCTTGTGTACATAAACAATGTTCAAAATTCCACGATGGTAAACAAATGTCTGTATAAATGCAAATTAATGTTTATTGTATGTACTGATATTTAAACAGAGAATTGTCAATGTGTTACGTATACATTTTATATCAAGGCTTTTCCTTGCACTTAAAGCATACGAGTTGCTATGTTGTTTTTCAGTGTGGTACGATGTGAGATGTGGCAAATTTTTCAACATCAGTCTTGCCTGTTGCTTTTTTGCTTAATTTATCACCGCATATAAAACATTTTCTTCATCAGTATTAAAAAGAATATATGTTTTTTAGGCATAAATCTAACAGTTAAGGGCAGGTTTTGCTTAAAATAAATATATATATATATATATATATATATATATATATATATATATATATATATATATATATATATATACACATACATATTATGATAAGGTGTTTTTATTCAAAATATTGATGAAGAACCTGATTTTTTGCAGTGTCACAGTGTTCTCCACATGACCAAAACCAAGTAGATGAGGAGAGCTGTAAATACTTGTGAAAACAGTGCAAGTGCTCAGCCTGTCTTTATCGTTGGTGCATGTCACACATCATTTGCTTTCAGCGGTGCTAGACGGGAGGAAGTCTGTTAAAATGAAGTCTGAGATGGGGTTTGTTCATCTCCCGGACCATGTGGGGTCATTTGCCTTGTCGCAGCTGTTCATGCTTCTACTGTAGCTCGATGCATTTATTGAAATGCAATGAAATTAAATTATGTGACCTCATTTAAACTTGTCTTGTGTCATTGTATCAGTCGCTGGACTGAAATCTGTGGGTTGTCTGATATCTACAGCTACAAAATTAACATTAATCATTTATTTAATATTTATGACATATTTTTTTGTTTCAGTTTCAAAAAACTGTTTTATATTAAATGTAACTGATTTTTTTTATTGCAAAGGTGATTTTTTTGCATCAAGTATAAAGTCCATCTGAAATCATAGTAACTTTATTTTATATTTTTATTTTTTTTACCACAACTATTATTATTATTCTTAGTTAATGATAGCAGCAGAGCTTGCATCAGGTATGAGGCTGATTAAATGAGAATTTTTTTTCGTGTTCTTATTAACTAATCCTTTAACTTTGCTGCCCAGGTGCTCTCTGGGAATGAACATTCTTCTCATCTCACCCAGTATAATGGTGTGTTCGAATTTAAAGCTCCGTCTAGTGTATTTTACCCTGAACCTATTAAAAGAGCCATCAGGGGGCCTGCGCTCTCCATTCCACAGCAGTCTGGCTCACACTCCGCACCGTTCTTCACTGGATAATAGGCTTAAAGCAGCCGGACAAAGTAAACGCAGCCTGCAAATTCCATTCTGAGCTACCGATGACAGAAACGAGCAGGATCCGGGAATATTTTCACGCCAAGCTTACGCTGAAGAATACAAACCTCTGGAAGCTGGAGAGCAGCACAGATAATAGTGTGCTTCTCATGCAGGGAACGTCTTTTGTTGGCGATTTGGGTTTTGCTGCGTTTTATTGAACTAAACCAAATGAGACGGAAGTCCACTGTAGGTCACAGAGCCATGGAGAGTGTGTGTGAGAGAGTTGAATGAAATAAGACCTGTACAGTGGCCCTAATAGCTACTCAGTCACGTCACCACTAGAATGGCTGAAAACAACAAACTACGGTGCTTCTGCAAAGATATGTCTGTTGTTGTTCTCAAAACCAAGTTTTGCAGTTACTTTTAAAATCAGCCGAGTGTCAAAGCAATTATAGCGGATTCAACTCAAGCTCACACAGGTGTTCAAGCAGAATCACGCTTAACTGAACAACTTAAGGTTTTTCTAAGAAAAGAAAATACAATATCAATGTTTAGATCAGCTGGTGTAGGAACTGCAAGCTTGAGGATTTCTAAGAAAGACTTTAGGTGATCAGCTGTGATTAAAAGGACCATTAATTCCCCATTTTTCATATTATAAATCTATACTAATTATTAATCTTTAGCATATTTTACGATAATTTATTAGTTGACATTAAATACCAGAGAATATGAGGTCATGTGGCATGAATATGCTACTGTAAACTGAAATACTAATTTAAGCAGCAATGCTTACGACTAGGGATGCACGATAATATCGGCACAACATCGGTATCGGCCGATAAAAGCTTAAAATGACCATTATCGGTATCGGCCGATATGAATATTTCTGCCGATGAGCCAAACCGATATTCTCCAAGTGAAATAATTGACCTGTTTTTCAGATGTGAATGTCTGTCTACATTTGTAAAATAATAAATTTATGGTAGAATCAGTACAGAAGAGATACATGGATTTCTCTTCAGTAAAATTAAAGTTTAAATATATCAGTATATATTTGTAAATATATCAGTATATATTTGTATATATATCGATATCGGTATCGGCCAAAATTATTTAGAAAATATCGGCATATCGAATATCGGCCAAAATCCAATATCGTGCATCCCTACTTACGACCTGATGTAAATTGAGAATCTATATGAATATTCATACTTTCTGAAGTTCAATTGTAACATGCAAATTCAAGAAAAGATGACATTTAATTTCAAGGTCAAAGGAGTTTATTTTCAGTCACATACAGATATTTATATTACATACACAGTACCTTTAAAATGTTGGGTGCTAACAGCAATCCATAGTGCTGTTTAAATCTTTCATTTTTATTTTCATTTTTTCCCCCAACCATCTCATCTTATCTTGCATTTGTAGAATAATTCGATTTGAACAACAGCCGGGAGCGGGAGGTGTGAAAATGACATTAGATATCAAACAGCACTGCGTAAAGAAGCACAGTCTCCATCTGAAACCCTCAACAGAACGGCTCACTGACAGCACAGAGAGAGAGAGAGAGGCTTTAAAATACCGTCAAATGAAACCATAAAGACATGATTGAGTTAAACATCACCATGAGACTCGTCACATTAACTAGCACATGATGTGAAATCATGATTACAGAAACAATCCATCGTTCATCCACACTTTAAGAGTCGTGATATTGCATTCCTGTGATTTCTGACACTGAAGAACCTTAGAAAGAAGGAACAAAAGGTAATTAAAAAATGACTGGAAACAGGGTGGAAAGAAGGAAGGAATGAAAAAGAAAGGAAGAAAAGGAAACAAGAAGGAACTGAGGAAGTAAATTGCAAAGGAAAAGAAAGGGAAAATCAAAGTGAAAGGAGGCTCTGTATTGCTCTGAGTGTTTTCTTTGATTGCAACGACACTTTGATTTATCAGCGGTATGCTGTTGTGCAGTTTGTTTGGATGGAAGTCCAGTATGTACGTCATACTAAAATATAACATTAAATACACTCATTTCAAACATAACATGACAGATGTGTTTACTGGGAGCTGCTGAATCTAGTGAACATGCATTTATTTATGAACATACAAGACGGTTTTAATCAAAACCTTAAAAAAGCAAAACAAAACAAAACTTGGGGATATTTAAATTCGGTTCTCTTAACGGTGAACGCTTCTCATAAGGCCACCGTCTCGGCCAATCAGTTTGAGTTCCGTTGATGACATCATAATAGCACATTAAGTGACATTATTTCATATCGTTTGTTTCCTGCTCACAAACTGCACTCCCACATTCACGAGACGAAGTCAAACTCTACAACGCAAAACATGATGCCATGTTCAGTTTTAACACTCAGTACTTTACCCACAATGCCAAAGCAGTGGCATCCCATGTACAGTATATCACTGTTCTGCGTTGGGTCGCAGGTTTATAATGGACGCTGGTTTCAGAAGCAGCATTATAACAGTGTGAAAAGTACAAACATTCAGTGTTGACGCCTACATTGATCAGAAGCCATTCCGAAACCGATCCCGGCGTTAGTTTTTAAAGCACCATGGGAGAAATATACACTCCTGGGCTGAAATTATATTTTAAGTCAGTGCTTTGAGCTTCATTTCATAACTGGTTTAAATGATGCAAAGTTTCAAAACGGATGATTTGAGATGATGGATTCGCAAAAATTAACCCTGTGTGCGACCCGACAGATACTAGGGCGCTTTCGTTGAAAGATAACCTGTATACATTTCAAAATGGCACACCACATTGTTGTCCGTCTATTCTAAAATGAAAAAAATTTGATACACAACGCAACGTTTTACATTTAGTATTGAATTCTAACAAGTGAATTACAAAAGCTAATATATGTACGTGTCCACCCTGTTGTAAATTCATCAGCAGCCATATTGAAGTAGTTTGCAGAGAACGGAGACCTCCCAGAACCCCTCTCTGTCTTCTGGAGATGATATGTATTACTTTGAACTGTGGGAAACTGTGATGACGATTGTTATGGTGAAAATGTCTGATTAGGCTGGGACACTTCAGCTAATGTTCATGCAATTAAAACAGTTCTTTAAATGGCTTCTGATATCAAAGTTCTGAGTTTTGTTTAGTTTTTTCATTTTTTTAATGTAATAAAGCAGCACCTAAATGGTGTCATATTCAGTTCTCAGTGTCTAACCGAAGGCTAGAATATGTAATCATGCTTACAAGGGGTCAATATATGATGTCAGATGTGATGAATGTGTGCAAAAAAAAGTTCAATCATGTTTGATTAGTGTTAACATGAAAACAAAAGCATAATCCGAGCACATTTCTGCATGTGCTTAAAGGAACAGTTCACCCCAAAAACGAAATGTTGCTGACATGTTCAATTCTCTATCCATAACACTGCTTTCTCCAGTGAAAATGTCAAATTTTGATGTTAAAGGACAACAGGGACTGACTTTTATTTTACTGGATGAAGCATTGTTATGGATTAAGGAGTCATATTTTGGCCAGAAGGAACAGTTTAAAGTTAAAATGTCTCAATAGTGGATTTGTTTATTACAAATGCGCAGATTTTCACTTCATAAGATTGATGGACTGGAGACATATGGATAACTTGTGGATTATTGCAATGTTTTTATCAGCTGTTTGGAGTCTCATTCTGACGGCACCCATTCACTGCAGAAGGGGGCAAGTGATGTAATACTAAATTTCTCCAAATCTGTTTTGATGAAGAAACAAACTCATTTTCATCTCGAATTGCTTGAGGGTAAGTACATTTTCAGCAAATGGTAATTTTTAGGTAAACTATTCCTTTCAACTGAAATCGGATAAACATTAACATGCAAAGCTATATAACGTGTACCCTAAAGATAGAAATCATATATATAAATAATAATGAACAGATTTTATTGACAAAAGAGTGTTTCTGGGTGAGAATGAGTTATAAAATGAGAGCTCTGTTACATAAAAAAAGAAAAAAAAAATCTTGTGTATTTCATCCCTTTATTAAAATGTTTAGTACACGGATCAAATCGAACAAATACATGTACAAAACAAAACCGTACAACTTAAATGTTATATATTTTCAATTTACTGTATACTGCATAATGTTTATTCAATGAAGCTAGTCTTTACCTAATACTAAAAACATCAGCCATGTGTGTTTGAAAGACTACATTACTTGTCTTTTTAAAAATGTAACAATAAAATGTGAAGAGGGGGGTTACATCGCAACAGTGGCTCCAAAACATATTCGACAAACACTTGGATCTAAAATCCGGAACTCTACATTAGTAAATCTACATGAATAGGGGATTGTGGGATTGGGTAAACAGACCTGACATATCCGACACAACCTGGAACACCTCTATCAGAGCCGTCGCGTTACTATATTCATGTTTTCAAGGAGGAAACTGCATTATTTCAAAGGCACTTCCCAGATCTGAAAATAAATACGTTTAATAAATAAACTCCAGCTGAAATGTAGGTAGTAAGCGTATTGATTCCCTTCGGACAGCACAAGAATATGAGTTTCGAGATGAACAAAAGGGGAAGATGAGGTGCATGCGCTCGACCTGCATTCGTCTTAGTTACACACACCTTTCAAGGGTGACGGAACAGCATGCAATGCTGCCGCAGAGAGTCAGAGTTTCACAAACACAAAAAGCAGGGCTGCTGAAAGTCGGAAAATGACAGCGAGAGTGCTTGGACCCCTCAATGGCTTCCTGTTAAGCAGCCTCACTTCCTGTCAAGCGTTTGAAACGCCTACTTTAACCCAGGGTTCTTTATATTTGTATATGTTTAATAAGCTTAATTACTTGTTTCTCTGACCATGCAAGACTACAGGCAAAGGGAAACGGGTGATTTGCTGTGATGTGGCAAGGTGTGCAATACTCCCTCTACTGGCCGTCAGTCCCACACTGAAAACACCTCACAACTGTACACAATTACATATATACAAAAGATAGGGGGCGCCATTGTACATGGTATGTTTTCCTTAGAGGTGAAATCGCATACAGACACACCGGCCCATCCAAAAACACCAGAGAGTTTCGGCACCAGCTAAAAACCATCACAAAAAACAACGGTCGATCAGTGACCATTAAAATAAAAGCCCACCCTGCCACATCAAGTGATGCACAGAAAATTGTAAGGTATTAGATATCAGCCAGGCGATATACACTTTACATTGATGCCCAATTTTTTTCTTCCTTTTTTGAAGTCTTCTTATGTTTTTAAATGCCACATGAGGGGGATTCAAAGCAAAGCAACTAGTGAAGATTCATAAATATACATATTCAGCCATTTCTTTGAATGAAAATGCATACTTTGTTGTCATTTACGCGTGACACATTATTTTGTACGTATATATATATCTTTGCCCTGTAGAGGGCGCTGTATATTAACACATTTTTTTTATTATTACATGTTTTAAAGGTTTGTGGATTTCTCATTTGGGTTCGCGGGTGGCGTTCACCTTCTGAAGAACATGGGGTTGCGCAGGCAGGCGGTTAGTCACCTGCAGCACCCCAGCGGTCCGGCGGAGGTCTCCAGGCTGCTGTCGGTATCAGAGGCCAAGGTCTGGTCGGTGGACATGGAGGAGATGTCGTTGACGGAGGAGGAGGGGGGGAGGCTCTCGCTGCTGTTCATGGCTGCACCTGCGCTAAGGGAAGTAACGGAGAAAAAAAAACGGTTACAACGAAAAAAAAAGTGCAGCCACAGCGCTGTCTACAGGGCAAAGAGATACTACAAGCAGATGTTCAAATAATAAATAAAATAATAAAAAGCACAATAACAATAAAAATATGTACAAATATCCCACAGGGATGAAAGTGGGTTTGTTTAAGGCTGGAGTCCGTGGACTGGGTTTAGTCCTGAGGTGATATTGTAGGATGTTACATTTGATCGTACATATATCAACAAATCATGCTATCCTGAATTATTTTTAAGAACAATTTGTACTATATTTAAGAAAAATTTGTACTATATATATATATATATATGTATGTATATGTATGTATGTATGTATATATATATAAATCTTTAAGTTGAATAATTATTTAATAATTTTACACTGTGGCTGCGCTTGAAAGCATAGGCAGCTGACTTGCTGTCTCGATGTCTTATGAGGCAATGACATGGCAGGCAGTGTTTTTGCACGAAGGCACTTCATGAATCTGATTTCAGACAGGCTTCTGAGGCAGCATAAATGTTTTTATCATCTACAAAATAGAATGCTAGAAATATCATAAAAAGTGCAAAAAGTTACTCAGAAATATACATTTACACACAAACTGAGCACCAAACGCAACTTTCAGGCGCCATTTTTATTTATTTATTTTATCCATAGACAGTAAAAGAAATGGACACAGCGACCCCATTGGAACTCAATTGAGACAAGTGAAGCCCATTTTTAGCATTTTTAAGCTCTTCCGTTTCTGATGCGCAGACTCAAACGAAGCGTGACGACGTCAGCAACCTGTCTGACAGATGTAAATCTTCTAGTAGCTGTGCGTGCAAACTGCCATTGTTAATCTTGCAGAGACGGCAAGCTTGAGCGGGGAGTTCTTTGTCGTGAGTGAGCAGGAGTAAGTATTCTGATTAATTATTCTGTATAGTATTTTAAAATGTAACGCCAGTACGCCATATTAAGTTAATTGCCTGCGAGCTTCTCCTCCTGTCTGTACGGTAATGCGACAGAGAGACGAGTGGTTATGACGCAATCGTTAGCCTATTTTTTACAAAAACTGTTTATACGGGGCCATAATGTAACATAGAAGGTAATGGAGCCCTTTATCATTGTTGTGTATCTTTAGAAATAAATAATGGACAAACAGAGTCTTTAAACGCCTCAGATGTAAAGTTATTCGCTGTCAAAGTGACGCCAAAATGAATGGGAGTCAATGGGAATGCTAACGCAAGTGAAGTTCTGCTACAAGATGGCGGCACGCGGCCGACTTCAACTTCCGGTCGACTTCCTTACCGCCTGATTTTATCCCAACTGTCATGGAATGCAACACACAGGATCATGGGATATCAAAGGCAGCGAAGGATACATCTATGCTGTCTTCAAAATTTGATCAGAAGCAGGTACCTTTATTTCCGGAGACAGGAAGTAAAGCAGAATTTATGTTTTTTTCATCACTGGTCCAATCCTTCACCAAGTTTGCTTGAACACAGAGGCTCATCCCAATCCAATAACCCGCAAGGAGATTGCTTTTGATAAAAATCAAATGCAAATAACCCTTAAACGGCTCCCTACGATAACATTACAAGCTAATTTACTTGACTGACAGCCTACATCTTTCGTTTTAATAGAAGGCAGCTCTTTAATACCCATTCAGTGCAGTGAACATGATTTATAATAACTTTAGAGTACACTGCCCACATCCTCATTTGAGATTAACATTTCAAACATGCAATTTTGGAGCGTGACTGCAGAGTGCGGCTGGAGTGAGAAAAATGACAATATGATAATTGATGAAAGCAGAAGCTACCCTTTAACATGAAAAGAAAAAATGAAGAGGGTGGGTGAAACCGGCTCAGTAAAGGCTTTTTATCGCTGTCAGCTTTATGGTCACTGTATGTTTTAGTCTCTCTCTCTCTTTCACTCTGTAGAAATGTGCCAGACCAGCAAAACATGGTCGCTAGTTACACAAGACATCACACTGAGAGTGTCTGTTACATCACGGCACAGCTGACCAGCAATGTTTACACAAAAAATCTGAATAAATGACAACAACCTCTTCACATTATCCAGAATTCTGTTTTCTGTTTAACATGGCTGCATTTATTTGATCAAAAACACAGTAATATTATGAAATATTATTACAATTTAAAATAAATGTTTTCTATTTGAATATATTTAAAAAATGTAATTTATTTCTGTGATCAAAGCTGAATTTGCAGCGTCATTACTCCAGTCTTCAGTGTCACATGATCAAGAATCATTTCTGATTATTATAAATTTGAATGTAATATTTTATTGCTTATATCTTTGTGAAAACTGTTTATGGATTTCTGATCAATAGAAAGTTCAAAAGGACAGCATTAATTTATTTACAGTATATTCAGAAACATTTTGTAAAATTATAAAGTAAATATTTTCATGTCATTTTTTATTTAATGCATCCTTACTGAATGAAAGTATTACTTTATAAAAAAAAAAAAAAAGATCTTACTGAGATCCCAAGCTTTGAACGGTAATTTACTTTATGAAAAGGCTAAACCAATTATCCTAAAACTAATTTTAGACCAGGCCAAAAAAAAAAAAAAAACTGGTTTGCTGGTTTTAGTCATTTTTAGAGAGTTTTTGGCAACTTTTCAGCTGGTCAGTACAAGACATCATATTAAACCATATTTTTCATCAGGGAGTTTGGACTAGCTTGAATTCCAAAATGGTTTTTACCTATTTTCTGGGTATCTACTGCCCTCTGCTCTGTTTCCATCTCAAGACCTCTGCCCTAAAGCTCCTCTTGTCAGATTATGCTGGCTTTTCTTTACCCACAATTCCCTTCATAGTAAACATGTGATTCCAGTGAATGCTTGAGAGGAAAAATAGACTTTCAGCTACATTGCTCTGCTCTGACTTAACAGAATCCTCCAGTCATCGCCCACAAAGGACACCTCCAGCGTCCCAGAGACCACCATAAATCTCCCGCCTATACTGCAGGATGGACACAGCATCTCAGACTCCCAGATTCTTAATAAAACAGGAAGGGAACGAGGATTTACAGCTTGCATTGATTTTAACCCCAGTACAGTTCTGCGGCTTTAACTAAACACACTGAATCAATTTATAGTACAGGATGCAACATCATAGATAAAAAATTGGCTTTTGCTATTTCAAGTACATTTACTGGAATATTTTATTAAAGTACAATGTCCCTTTTAACAAAAAAAAAAAAAAAAAAATCAACAACCGTCCACTGCAGGTGCAGGACATCTATAAACACCAGTCTTATCCATCAATATTTCCCGAATATTTATTCTCATGTGATCAATCTCCTGCTGTTTTTTTCATATTTGCTCTGTTTGCTGTCATGAAAATTATATAAATGATACTTTTCATAAAAGTGGTCGTTAGTAATGCTATTATTTGTAAAGATGTTTTGAAATGACATACAGTATATATGTTTATGAAAAGCAAACTGAACTGAACTGAATATGTGATTTTCTACACACTAACCCACACTGCTCTGAAATCCAGAGCTGCATTGCGACTGCTTTCTTCAGCACAAGCACTTAATTATAAAGAGGGGAGACCAACTAAGAGAGAGAGAGAGCAAGACTGAGAGAAGGAGAGAGAGAGAGAAATGAGGCCAGAGAAGGACTGACAACACAAGCCAAATAGATTCAAACACCCCAGCAGTATCACAAAACATAAGCGTCTAGAAACCAATATCTCATTCTTAACATCTTTGGAGGTTAATATGCAAATAAGACGAGAGTGGACAGGAAGAACTGCAGCTTGCGTCACTGTCTGTCACCTTCTCAGTGCTGCAGGACTGCAGACATGCAGCGCCGCACTAATACACACACACACACACACACACACACACACACACACACACACACACACGGGCTGCCCTCTACAGGTCAAACGCAGACACTGCAGCTCAACATCCCACAATGCTCAAAGAAAAAGCCTCTTCACTCAGTCAGTTATGAAATACTTGACACAAACTAAATCCTAAAAATATTTCAGACTTGCCTGAAATATATTATTATTGTAAATGATGAAGTCAGACGCCACGGACTCCAGCCTTAATTATGAAACGTATACATATGCATTAGCAAATATACAATTTAAAATCATATACAAGTACACTTTTAAACAATACAATCCTTACAATTTTTTTTTTTATATAACAGTACTTGGTGATTTTACATTCCTGTAGCATTTATTTACATAATGGTTACATAATGTAAAGACAAAAACAAATCCCCTTCGCTTAGCTCCACCCCTTGGTTACAGTTGCCAACTCAAACAAGCTTTACAGAACATCAAAGATAATATGCTGATATGAACTAATTGGATCTTATTTTAATGTGGGTTGAAATAAACTGAAACTGCAAAGCAGTGTATTTTTTTTTCAGCCATCTGTTTTTAAAAAAAATTTGAATTACAGAGTAACAAGTGCAAAATCTCTAGAATCCAAAAGCAAAAACTTCCCAGAGTCTATTCCCAAAAATATGCATAATTTGTATGTGTTCTTACTGGTGTTGATGAAAAATAATGTTTTCCATAAAACTGTGTAGAAATCTCACAGATCTTCCACTGATTTACATTATAAAACAGACAAAGCATTCTTGAATTTATCAAATTTTGGATGGCAACCATTGCTAAAATAGGATTGGTCAGTGACATCTTTAAGGCGGGGCTTAGTGAAGGGTCAAGTGTAACTCAAGTGCAAAATAGTGCTTTCTTTAAAGATGCTATAAGCATTTTTTATACAAACCACAAATCTAATATCTACAATCTGACAAGGTTTTCTAATAATTCACAACTGTCTGAGCACAAACCTTTGGGAGAGAGCCAATCAGAATCACTCTCTGCCAGTGAATCACTGTGTTCAGGGTTTTATAGATTTTTAGTGGAATACAGTAGCTGGAAACACTTACAGCACCTTTAATTAATAAAAAGACTACAACAGTTTCAAGATGACAGATTCAAAACCAGCACGTCACCACACTCAAGACATGTTCTGTTTGAGTCACACGGACGAGATGAGACAAATGGAGCAGTCACAATGGTAGGGTTTCACATAAACGGCTGAAATCACTTTAAATTGACTTACAGAAGCATAGCTTATGCACAGAGAGTACCTGAGGGAGAGGGCTGTCCCTTCACCACACCATTCTTTGTTCTCTCCTCGAAGTTCATCACCTCTTTATAGATGAGCTCTGAGCCAGAGAGACACAGGTGGAAAAAAAACAGAGAGATATGAGCACATCTAGATCTCATAAACTCAAAAACACTAGCTAAATTAGCTTAATCATTTGTGGGGACCATGTGTACAAACCAGTGTTTTTATTGTTAACGTTTCTTATATACGGTATATATTATTATATATAATTAAAATATATATTAAACAATTTAAAAAAATAAAAAATAAAAAAATAAATACACACACACACACACACACAGACACACACACAAAAATTAATTCTAAAAATAAATATAAATTCTAAATAATAAGAGAATATATAGTTTCAGTTGAAAATTAAGTACTGAAATTAATACAACTAAAGCTGAAATAAAGGTTAATTAATATAAATAAATAAATATAAAAACATACAAATATAAAATAATAAAAATGGCAAAAGAAGATATAAACTTAAACTTAACATTTAAGGTGATGGTATAAAATAAAAGCTACTTAAAAAAATACTATGCTACATTAATGCTATAACAGTATATAAATAACTTAATTAAAACCTGAAATAACCTACATGTAAATTGTGCTGAACAGCCAATGGTCTGCACAAGGAAGAGAATCTACTAAATATACTAAATCAAGTCTTATTAAGGTTTATTTGAGGGCTAGTTTTAGCATCTAGCATTTAGCATTTAGCATCATTAGGGGTGGTGTTGGCGCAGTGGATAAGATGCATGACATTGGTCGGCGAGACCTGGGTTCGAATCCACTGGTTGGCACCAATGTGTCCCTAAGCAAGACACTTAACCTCTAGTTGCTCCAGAGGCGTGCGACCTCTGACATATCCAAGTCGCTTTGGATAAAGGCGTCAGCTAAATGAATAAATGTAATTGTAAATCTGACAGAATCATTATCTGAGTTGAAATAGTCCATTGTAAACATTAAAGTAACAACTGAAGTCAATGGAAAGTGGCCACCATGATAGAAAAACTACTGTGAATGATTTACTGCTTGATCTCTTCATCTGTCTGTGGGCCGTGAGTTATGTCATGTCCACATGCAGAGAGCTGTAAATGAAGGCCTACCTTTCCATTCATCAATCGAGTGTTCCCTCTCATCGAGCTGTTTATCATAGATCTGTGGAGGAGGCTGAGAGAGAGAGAGAGAGAGAGAGAGGAACACATGTAGTCAGGACCCAACATTATCATAAACACTGAGTGTCTTCTGGATAAACATCATTGCTCGTCCTTAATCATGAACACAATCTTCCTACCACTAAAAGAAAGAATACAAATACATGCTTTATTATGGAAGCACATTTCCGCCAAGGAATAAAAAACTAAAAGGGGGCTTTTTATCTCACAATTCAGACTTTTTGTTTCTTGCAGAATGGCAAGATATGAATTCAGAATTGGAAGATATAACTTACGAGATATAAAAAAGTCATTAGCGAAATATAAATTATAAATTTTAGATATAAACTTGCAATTCTTAGAATAATTTTGAGATTTAAACTCAGAGTTCTGAGCCCAACCACCCCCCCCCCCCCACACACACACACACACAAACACACCTTGCAATTCTGAGTTTATATCTTGGATTATTATTTTTTCTTTTTCTTTTTTTATTTTTTGCCATTGAATAAAAAAAGGTGACATTTAATCACAAAAACCTGGCTTTTTTCTTTATCGCAATTCAGATTTCATTATCTCAGAATTTTCCTTTCATATTTCTTTATACTTTTTAAAAAGTCTAAATTGTGAGACATATACTAAGAATTGTGATGGGAAAAAGAGAGAATTATATGAGATTTGAAAAAAATAACAATTAAGTATTTTTTTCTGTGATGGAAACTAGTTTCCATACTTTATACATCAGGCAGTATATGTAGTTATATTTAGTTTTTAATAATCTCTAAAATATCTCTAAATATCACATCTGCTCCTGCAGAGTTTCTTATGTGATGTCATGTTTTTTCTTTTGCATAAATCATGTTCAGAAAACAGCTCTACATATGAGGGCCTGACTTGTAATGTTAAATATCTTGGTTAATATGTTAAATTACAGTGTTCATATTACAATATAAGGAGTAACGTACATTTGGGTATTAAATTAGACTTTGTTAACATAATCATTTTAAAAACTAACAATATTTTCATGTAAAATGACATGGACCCTGTAATGTGAAGTGTCACCACCACTTGCACATGCACTTGACATGTTCAAGAGCAAGAACTTAGTAAATAAGGACCAAACACCACCATTAGTAAAGAAAAGCAGAGAAAAATCTGCAGTATGATTTCAAGACAGAGACATATAAAAAAGACAGGCTGTGTCTCAGGACCTAGTGAGCAGGCTAGCTAGACTGCATTTTATGGGACACATTTGAACAATCAAATCAAACCTCAGCAGCATTCGAATGTTCAGACGGAAAACTGGCATCATTTTAGTGCTTGATTCAAATGTCAAAAATGTTGTCTACCTTGGCAGCTCACTAGGATTTGTGACAAGCCAGAGACATTTAAAGAGTAAGAAACTGAAAGAGAGAGATTAAATGGCACTGAATGCAGCATTATGGGTAACTGGGGTTCCTTAATGCACGTTTGTTCAATATGATTGGGTGGCTTTTTGTTGACTGGCTGAACTAAATGATGTCATAAAATGGTAGCACTTTATTTTACAGTCCTGTTCCCCATGTACATACTATGTACACATTATAGTAATTACAATAACTATGTAATAACTTGGTGCTAACCCTGAACCTACCCCTAAACCTAACCCTACCCAATGTAGTTACCTTGTATTACCAGAACTTTCTTAGATAAATACACTGTAAGTGCACTATAAGTACATGTAAGTACATGTACTGTAAAATAAAGTGCAACCCATAAAATTATACAACATCATAAAAAGTAATAACTTAGCATTTGATCATAGTTTGGGCTTCCATCTGATTTATTAAACTCATTTAAAACTACCAACCGGGATGATTTGGTGCTTTAAAAAAGTTCAAACCTCCCCTGAATTCTATTCTATTCTATTCTATTCTATTCTATTCTATTCTATTCTATTCATTGCCGCTAAATGTTAATTGAATACAGAATTGAAACTCACTGTTCCTTTCATACACTCTACAGGATTAGTACACAATACAAACACACACAATTGCACACAGATATTCACACCCTACACACACTGTGCAATCTTTTTTCCGTTTTTTTTTTTTTTTTTGAGTTCTAGACATCAGCGTGTGTTACATAGAGATCGGTGTGTGAGTGATTTGAGATGAGGAGGTTTCTTAAGTGTGGAATGGTCTTTATTTACCATAGATATCGGCTGATTCCTGGCCTTCATCAGAGAAAGAGAAACACCAGGGAGAGGGAGAAAAGAATCACACTAATCATAACGATGCTCATGGGTTATTAAAACATCTATTTGCTACTGACTGTCAGATTTTCATCATATTAGTATGTTTGTCTCATATTTGGGTCAACAGAAAAGAGCGTTCACATGAAATCACATCTGCTTACAGCTATACACATATTTACAGACAATAAACGTGAGCTATATAATAATTTGTGTTCTGTACTCTCTAGAACAAGAAAACCAGACTTGTTGCATCATTGAAACCCCTTTGAAACAGTACAGACACACTTTAGACAAGAACAGGCTGTTTGTCAAAAGGGGACATGGGAATAGAAGCCGAGCCAAATGCTTAGTGAATGTTTAGAAAACTTCATCAAAGAACAGGACAACCTTCTGTTATTTTTACTCCTTTCTTGTGTCCTCTAAAACTGATGAAGGTCCCCAGAATCAACCACGGACATTTACAAACTTAACAAATGCAGAGAAAACCTAAAAAGTAGAAATAAACCCAGCTAATAATCGAAAACAATTGAATGAGGATCTATTAGATCTGCAAAATATAATGTAATACAAATCGCATACAGAGAGATACAGAGATAATTTTTTTTTTAATAAATAACTAAAAATGTGTATGTGTGTGTGTATATATATATATATATATATATATATATATATACACACACACGTATATATATATATATATATATATATATATATATATATATATATATATACACACACACATTTTATATATATATATATATATATATATATATATATATATATATATATATATATATATATATATATATATATATATATATATATATAAGCTGTAAAAAAAGTAGGGTTTAATTAGAAATATTCTATGAATAATAAAAATGCATAATTATTTAACACATGCGTAAATTCAAATCAATAAATAAAAAAAATAAAACAAAGCAAAAAAGAATATATATATATATATATATATATATATATATATATATATATATATATATATATATATATATATATATATATATATATATATATATTAAATATTTCCATGCATTTTCTTTGTCTTGAAAATACAATTTTGGTGTGAACAGGCCTTAACGCCTGTAATATATCATATTGATTGTTAGCCATATATGCTGACGTACACTGCATAGCAATAATCCTTTCTTGTGTAATCCTATATAATATATAATAATCCTGATATTCAATCAGTTGTGAGTGATGGAGGATATCATTATTGGTCACAGTGGTCCAACCATGTAGAAAAACAGAACAAAACAGATGACTCAAAATACTGAATTTGGCCAAACTTTAACACAGTATTCCTCAGTATATAACAGACATGCATGGAGTCAGTCTTTAATTAGCTAGAAGCAGTGTGGACACAACTTGGACACAGGCTGCTGAATCAGGATAAACAGGTGACAGATGACCGCAGGCGCACTAATCGATCGCGCTGAGAGAATTAGAAGAGTTGTACTCACTGCCTCCACTTCGGCCGGGTCGTACCACACGTTGATGTAGGGGTGCTGCAGGGCCTCGTCCACTGATATCCGCTTAGCGGGATCAATGATCAACATCTTAGACAGCAGGTCCCTGGCCTGACTAGCTGTAGAACACATCACAACCGAGCTTCAGAGAGTTTACATCAGCTACATATACATGCATATAAAGGCTAATCAAAATGAAAAGAAGTCTCTTCTGCTCACCAAAAAAATACAGTAAAAATAGTAATATTGTCAAATGTTATTACAATAAGAACGAATATTGTTCTATTTGAATATATTTTAAAATGTAAGTTCTTTCTGTGAGGCAAAGCTGCATTTTTAAGCATCATTACTCCAGTTTTTTTGTGTTTCACGGGATCCTTCGGAAATCATTCTAATATGCTGATTTGCAGCTCAAGAAGCACTATTATTATTAATGTTGAAAACAGTATTTGCTGCTTAATATTTTAAGATGAAAAAAACTGTTTTAAACATTATTAATAATAAGAACTATTATTAATTGAACCCTAAAAATAATTAATAATTGCTAGTGCAAAAATCTCGCAAATCAGACAGCAATCTTCACATTTCATCCTTGCACTGAAAATATCATACTCTCCCTGTTTGTTTGTTTTTTTGTCTTTCCTCGCTCTCTCACCTTTCCTTCACTCTCTTCCCCTCCACCTCTCTGCGCTCTCTCATTCCCTCACTTTCTTATTCTAAAAATAGCTAGGGAAAGTCAGACCCTTTCTCTCTCTCCTCTTATGGCATTCCATCTCTCCCTTCTCTCTGCCACCGGCTAGACCGCTTCAAAATGGCTGACACCGATTTCTACAGATCTGTATGGCTGACTCTCTCGCATCCCCTCTCTGTCTTTCAATATCAATTTGTCATTTAAATGTGTTTAATATCACAGAAACTGCACATTTGTATTGGCTAAGTGTCAGAAGACCAAGTAAAAATGCTGATCACAAATAGTCAAAAAGTTCAAATTTACAAAAATAAAATGAAAATATAACGAATATTGGGGTTCAAGTGCTTTAAGGCATAAGCACATATGAAAAAAGATATAAAACGTATTATCTAGCCAGCCTGTAATCACTGAAATTAATGATTAAATCGCAAAAGTAGATTTTTTTATCTATTAATTAATTAATTAATTTTTTTACATATTCTCAATTATGTAATAAACTATTTGATTGACAACAGTGATTCTACAGGCAAAGTTGTTCAGAATGAGAAGGCCTATGAGATTATACAAATATTGTGTGTATGTGTGAAAAACCACGCAATATACAATCATTTACGGCCTTGAAAAATGTGATATCGATTGGATCTGCCTGATTAGTTTTACATGGAGTTTGCTGATCCTTGGCCATTCTAACAATTACAATAAGTTCTCAGTGATATGCGCTGGAACTCCTAAAAAATGACATGAAATAAAATAAAATGTAATTCAAAATGTAAATAAAATGATAAAATGGAACTCAAAGACAAAATGAAATCACAAATAGTCAAAAATGACATAAACATTACATTAAATAAAATGCAATTTAAAAAAAATGAAATATGAAACAAAATAAAATACATAAAAGTAATTAATAAAATTAAACTAAATAAATAAATAAAAAATCACGAGAAGTCAGAAATTTTAAATGCACAATAATTAATTAAAATAAAATATAATTAAATTACAAATGAAATGAAATTAAAACAAACACAAACTGAAAGCATAATATAATATAATATAATATAATATAATATAATATAATATAATATAATATAATATAATATAATATAATATAATATAATATAATCTGGACCACAGCACACTGTAAAAAATAATTCAGTGGCTTAGTAAATTTCACAAAAATAAAGAGCTATATTTACTTAATAAAATCTTTTGAAATCATTTAAGTGATATTTTGAGTGGGTCAGGTTAAAAATAATAATTAAAAATCCAACAAATAATTTCTCTAAAATTTACATATATTATTTAAGTTTATTTAATGAAAATAAATAAGTATTTTACTAACTAATTATATTTTTAATATACCCTCAATATTTCTGGTGAATTCTAATATAAATATTTGATAATTATTTACTTGTACTGATCTGTTTTAGAAACTAAAATTATTAAGTATTTCCTACCAATTTTCCTAAATAAAGTTCCAGCTTAATAAAAAACGGTTTAAATAAATTAAGTAAATTTCGCGGCTAAAGTGATCACGTGTGCAGCTCCGCAGGAAAAAAAAATCTGCTTTCCTCAGCAGAGACGTCGACTAGCCATACTCCTCACAACTCCTGGTAAGTAAGGTTAGTCAGCTAATCCTACTTACGTTTGTAACACTTTATTATAAAGTTAATAATTATTAAGCATTTCCTAACAATTGTCTTTGTATTTTACGTCATCTTCAACAAGTTTCGTAGCTTAATCGAGGTCACCTGAAGGACGGCGTTCCTGAGTTTCCTCAGCAACGGCAAGACCCGCACTCCTCTCATATCGGGGTACGTTATGTAATTTAGCCAGCTTAAACTAAATATGTTTGTGATGTTTAATTCAGAAGTTAATTATTAAGGATTTCCTAACAATTGTGTTTGTATTTTGCGACATCTTAAGAAGTTTAACGAGTTTCGCGGCTCAAGCAAGAGGCACCTGTCACTGAAGGACTGCTTTTCTCAGCAACGACGTGAACAGCATTACTCGAATTTCCTGTAAGTAATCATTTTATAACGATGTATATTTGCAATACTTTATTCAAAAGTTGATTAAACATTGACCGTGTGTACGTGTACATAACAGTGTAGTTTTCTAAGTTAGTTAGTGGGGCAGCGATATGTATGTTAGGGTTTTTTTTTGGAGTGGATTAACTTTCGTACTATTTGGATCACCGTTTAACCGCCATTTGAAAGTCTAACGATAAGTGTACCGTGGTCCAGCAACTATAACTATACATGCCCAATGGAAAACGATTTTGTACAGGTTCCCCTTTGGGGTCAGTGGCTTGTCAAAAGGGAACACATCATTTATGAACTTTCAAATGACATTCTGTCTTGTAAAAAGCTGTCACGTTGTTGTAAAACATCATAATTACTACATGAACTCAAGTATGAGCTCTTAAATAACCAATAAAAATACGCCATGCAAAAGTATTTAAAATGGCGTGGACTAGGGATGTGCATCTCCATAACTGAGGCCGATGCGATACGCATCTCGATGCATAGCCAACGATACGATACATTAAAGATACATGAAGCAGCTAGCGATGCGATACGATACGATACACCTCTGTTACAATGCAGTGCGATCCGATTTCGATTCGATTCAACACGATTCGATGCGGTATGATGCAATGAAACAAATCATGATATGCATTTCATTATGTTACAGATACTTTTATTTCTTTGTTTCAGACAACAAATCATAAATTAACTTAAGTGCCTTCTGATTTGTAGTGCATGACCCTTATACAAATAGGCTTTGGTAGTGCAAAAAAACATTAAATAAAACCAAATGTTTTTTTCCTGTTTTGTCCCTACTAAAACTTTTAAAAGCTCAAACATTTAACAGTGAAACAAATTAAGGATGCTGCTCAGAGGTAAACTGAAGAAATGTTCCATAACATGCTAGCAGATGAATGTGCTTTCAGCAGACAGGCTTACTCAGTGAACAGAAAACAGGTGCTATTTTGACATAACCAATAATAATATGAAGTACCAAAAAAAAAAAATGTGTCAGTTATTTTATAACTGTATTCAAATGTAAAAAAAAAAATAATGAAAATAAAATAAACTAGTATAGGCAGTCACAGGCTGCTGTAAACCAGACTCATCAGATTAAATTTAACTTAAATATGCTCTTTTAAGGTTTTTCTTAAGAAATATCAGTTGATCCGAGCAGAACTGTTAGGCAACTTCGATTGAAAAAAAGTGTTGATCCTTTGCTCACCCGGCGTCCCGCTAGCAGTGGCAGGTTCAGCTAAATCCGAGTGAGAGGAGGAGGAGGAGGAGGAGGAGGCGGCCGGCGTCTCCAAACTCACACCGTGTCGGCGCTTCAGGTGTGTTGTCAGATTTGTCGTGCTGCCTGTATATTTTATAGCGGCACGACATATTTTACAAATTGCATGGGTTTTATCAAGATTTCCAGCTTTCTTATAAAAGCCAAAGTGTTTCCACACACTGGATTTGTAATTACTTGGTGGAGGATGCAACTGCTCTACCTCTGCCATGTTAATCTATGTGACTTTCTTGACACGCCCCGGTCTCTGTGGTGTTGTGAAAGGCTACGTCATCACGCAACAGTGAAGAGAGACGTGCTTGAAAAACAGTTTAGAAGGGTGAAAACAATCTAAAAACATTATTCCTTTTCTAAATAATGAAAGTATAGTTATCTACTAATAATTATAAAGAAGTAAATCTGGGTTTACCGATGCAGATATGTTAGAAACGATGCATTGCGATACAAAAGCCAATTTGAATCCGATGCACACTTTTTAAACCGATGCATCGCATCTTTAACTTTTTAAGCCGATGCACCGAGCGAATCGGGGAATCTTCCCATCCCTAGCGTGGACATAACATAGACTGGTGCGTTTTAATCAGCTCCCACTATAGGGAGTCAGCCAGTTTAAGGCCTGCTCCGTTGTAAAATCATTCTAGTGCACTGAAACCTAGATCACATACAATATCGGTCAAAAGTTTGAAAACAGTAAGCTTTTTAATGTTTCTAAAATAAGTTTCTTAAGCTCATTAAGCTTGCATTTATTTAAAAAAATAATAATGCAGAAAAAACAACCGTCTATTATCCCCCCCTACCCTCTATGGCTATTTGGCTGGTAATTTTTTTAGGGTTACTCGCCAGACTGATATAATATTTATATACACACACACACACACACACACACACACACACACATATATATATATATATATATATATATATATATATATATATACACATACATACATACATATATACATTAAAGCCGAATTTTCATTCCATTACTCCAGTCACCGCAGCTGTTTCAAAACAAATCCAGACCTGGTGGGTATTGAAGGACAGCGGAGGCTGGGGGAGGGGTACATTGTTTTAATTTTAATTAAAGTAATATTTTTGTTCCCTGAAACAGATCAGTTTAATTTTGCATCCTTAAATAGTTTGATAGAAATTTCACAAATATATTATGTGTATTATAAATAAACAATTTGTTAGTCAAATACTAAATTGTTTTAGTGGAAAAAAAAGATAAAATATAACTGTACATTTTAGATAAAATTAACTGTTGTATTTTTAGTCAATTATTATGTTTACATTTATGTATTTGGCAGACGCTTTTATCCAAAGCAACTACATTGCATTTCAAGGTACACATTTACAATCTTATAATATTCAGAGATTTTATTAAGTTCATAAAGTTAAATATTATTGTAATATTTACTAAGCCACAGAATTATTTAGAGGGTTAAGGGTTGAGTGTGAGGGTTAATGCAATGCATATTTTTTTTCAAGTAGTGCAATTAAACAAGCTTTTTTGTTTCAAAACCATTAGTCATTTTACTTAAATATTAAACATGTTTATAAAGAAATTGGTTGAAATAATGCGGACCTCAATAAAAGCCTATAGCATTGATTTAAAGCATAGAAGCTCACAGTTAGTCTCTTTTCATTTTTCTTTTAGGTTTATTGTTAAAAAATAAATGTCCCTATGTAGAAAATTAACCTGTCCTCTTGTTAAGAAGAATGCTGTTAATTTTTGCAACTCCTCCCCCTAGTAAACTTTGTTTGAGATTTTACCTATCATACGGTCCAACAGAATGTTTGCTTCTTCAGGTGCTATTTGTTTTGTGTATTTATCGCTTTCTTGTAACATTCAGGTTTGAATGTTAGCTCTAACCAGTTATCTTTAAAATTTGCCTGTAGGGTTCAGCTGATCTACCCGTCTTCGTACACGCAGAGTTGGCAGAGGAGGTCATAAAAATCTACATCCTTCGGGACAATGATGGGGCAGTCAGCGATGTAGGAGTTGTGATTGAGGGCATCACTGTCCTCCGCAGTCTTGGGAATCTCAGCAGAGCCTGCTGCTATCTTTTGGGAGTCACGTATGCATTGGATTTGAGATATCCCAAGACCCACAAATACAGGTCCTTCTCAAAAAATTAGCTTATTGTGATAAAGTTCATTATTTTCCATAATGTAATGATAAAAATTAAACTTTCATATATTTTAGATTCATTGCACACCAACTGAAATATTTCAGGTCTTTTATTGATTTAATACTGATGATTTTGGCATACAGCTCATGAAAACCCCAAATTCTCAAAACATTAGCAAATTTCATCCGACCAATAAAAGAAAAGTGTTTTTAATACAAAAAAAAAAGTCAACCTTTAAATAATTATGTTCAGTTATGCACTCAATACTTCGGGAATCCTTTTGCAGAAATGACTGCTTCAATGCGGCGTGGCATGGAGGCACTCAGCCTGTGGCACTGCTGAGGTGTTATGGAGGCCCAGGATGCTTCGATAGCGGCCTTAAGCTCATCCAGAGTGTTGGATCTTGCGTCTCTCAACTTTCTCTTCACAATATCCCACAGATTCTCTATGGGGTTCAGGTCAGGAGAGTTGGCAGGCCAATTGAGCACAGTAATACCATGGTCAGTAAACCATTTACCAGTGGTTTTGGCACTGTGAGCAGGTGCCAGGTCGTGCTGAAAAACGAAATCTTCATCTCCATAAAGCTTTTCAGCAGATGGAAGCATGAAGTGCTCCAAAATCTCCTGGTAACTAGCTGCATTGACCCTGCCCTTGATAAAACACAGTAGACCAACACCAGCAGCTGACATGGCACCCCAGACCATCACTGACTGTGGGTACTTGACACTGGACTTCAGGCATTTTGGCATTTTCTTCTCCCCAGTCTTCCTCCAGACTCTGGCACCTTGATTTCCGAATGACATCCAAAATTTGCTTTAAGCTATATTATAATGCTATATGCCAAAATCATCACTATTAAAACAATAAAAGACCTGAAATATTTCAGTTGTTGTGCAATGAATCAAAAATATATGAAAGTTTAATTTTTATCAATACATTATGGAAAATAATGAACTTTTATCATAATATAAAATTTTTTTGAGAAGGACCTGTACTCACTTGAGTTGTTCCAAAAACTGTTTCTTGAGCTGGATCCTCCAAAACTCTCTGTTAATGTTCAGAGGTTAAAAAATTATCTTCTTGCACAGTAGTGGTTCATGATCATCCCACAGAATGGGTATTCCTGATGGAAGTGTTTCTGTTATCGGATTAATTCTGTTGAAGGGATAGTTCACTCAAAAAGATGATGTTGTCATAATTTACTCTCCCTCAATTTGTCCCAAACCTGTACGAGTTTCTTTCTTCTGTTGAACACAAAAGATATTTTAAGTGAAGTGACGTGACATTCAGCCAAGTATTAAAGAGTGTTGGTTAACGCATTTAAAGGTTGCCATTGACTTTGCATAGTAGCCTTTTTTTCATTTTTTTTTCTACCATGGAAGTCAATGGCAACTTTCAACTGTCTGTTAACCAACATTCATTAAAATATCTTTTGTGTTCAACAGAAGAAAGAAACTCTACAGGTTTGGGACAACTTGAGGGCGAGTACATTATGACAACATCATCTTTTTGGGTGAACTATCCCTTTAATATTGATGTAAGTGTTGCTTTTTTTTTATGGTTTAATGAGTGGTAATGAGTGTGACTGCAAATGGCTGGTATGCACCAGGAACAAAGTAAGATGTCATTTCTCTTACGGCTATCATATTTTACATGTAATCTACTTGAATACTAAGATGGATGAAATGTTTCATAAGGTTTAATCATTTCCCTTATGGCTGCTTTACAGTTTTTAATTTTTGCAATCTACTGGAATATTAAAATGGATAAAATGTTTCAAAGGTTGATTTTAGACTTTGTCTGATGTTTAATTGATAAATAAATGTTTAATAAAAAATGTGTTTCTTTCTTTATTTGGTTTTATTATATTAATTGTAAAGGGTAAATGGTGTAAAAAAAAAAGTGAATGCAACATTTTGATCATTTATAGTCCAATATTAAGTTAAATTCACTTTTACATGTAGTAAACATAGCACATTTGTTTGGTTAAATTTCATCCAATATTTCAATTATATCTACTCAATATTTTTTGTTTATTTTACATAGAATTACAGTTGTGGTGTTTTATAATTTTGATTATATCTAATTAATTTTATTTCTCATATAAAGTTATTCAGTTATTCAGATTTACTTAATTTTTTTACTTACAATTACTCAATTTAAACAGTACATTTCATTGATTTCACAGCTTTAAAATTTACTCAATTTTTTTGAGTGTAAAAATGTTTCACCAAAAAAATTGAGTAAATAATAGTTAAACTTTTTACAGTGCACTGGCCATTTTGGATGTCTTGCTTATCTCACACACCCAGAACAGTTCATGAAGCTGCAGGCTAATGAGTTGAATCAGCAGGTCATCAAAAATGTGCAGTACAATACAATGCCTGAAACTGAGAAGCACATGTGGTGCTCCATCTTCTCCAGCACACTGTGTCAGACAGAGCCTTTAGCTGCTTTACCTGCTTGCAGTGGTCCCACTTCACAATCACACTCATATTCGTCATACTGTATCTCACCCAGCCAATTTACAGTCACACCGACACCACAGAGTCTAATCAGCACTGCCTTATATCCCTCTTTGTTTCCCAAACTGTAGAACATTCAGCCTCTGCCTGTGATTTCTGTTCACTGAGAATAAACTCCACCACACAATTTTCATATCAAAAGCTCATGATTCTCCTCCGCTTTCCCCTGAAGAATGACTACAGCTCTGAGCACAATTTATGAAATGTCTCTCAATTTTTGCAAATGGGAAGAAAATTGTTGCCTGATTCATTCAGGAATACCATGAAAACAACAAAGAGAGATCAATCAAACTGAAATGATTAGTGTTCACCTGTGATAATTCCTAGTAGCATTTTAGAGTGAATCTCACAAATGGCTTATAATTGTACTCTATAATTATTATTATTAGTAGTATTATTTTCAAATTAAAATATATTTTTAATATTACATTAGATTACTAAGAGAGAAGGGAATCTAATGGTCATCAAAATAAGCATTGCTGTCTTTACACAAAATCCATTAGTATATGAAATGTTACAATATATTAATTTATATTTAATTATAATATGAATTTATTTATACTGTCTTAAGAAATAGGGGAAATTCTAATGGTCATACAAATAGGCTTCAATATATTAATATATTTAAATTATCTACATAAAAATGTAGATATTTATTTACATGTAAATTGCATTAATATATTAACATTAATATTTAATAATAATTGTAAAAAATAATAATATTAATTAAACATATTATTTTTATTTTTATTTTAAAACTTTAATTATTTAAAAAGTTATTCGTTCTATTTTTTTACATTTTCATTTTATTATTTATTTATTTATTTATTTATGCAAGAGTATTTCAAGAGTTCTTTATGAGATTCAACCTCAAACCTACACACACATACATACACAAAATACTTTGAGAGTACTTGACAAATGTTTGTATGCCAAATAACACACTCACAAACAACTAAATGTACACAAACTTGCTTACCTTTGAGTTTGTTGTGCTCCGAGTCTGCAGGGAAGAGGCAATCAGGGAAGAGTTTGGGGAAGGTCAGGCCGGCGTATTTTGGCCTGTTCTCCACGTAGTTACGCACCGTTGGCTGCAATTTCTTCATGAACTCAGGGGAGGGCGTGCCAAGCTGCTCTATAACCTTATTCCACTGGTCAATGTCTGAATGTGGGTGGAGTCACGGAAAAAACACCTACATATGGCCCTGGAGGTTTATGCATTATACAAAGTACCATACTTCACTTTAAAATGGAGTATAACAAGAAGATAACGACATAATGTGAAATAAACTTTGATTACACTTCCACTCCAGGATAATAGAGCTCAATCAGTAAAGGTAAAAAAAACTCATAGGGGTCCTAATTAGGCCCGTAGTGAGAAAAAGCCTGAATTTGTTGTCTAATTAAACAGAAAGAAACCGAATCAGTACATAGATAATGATACTGATAATACTTGAGTTAAACCATCATCAGCTGAGTCATTACAATCAAGAGAATCCCAATTTTTGTGTTTGGGAAAATGACTTCCCGCTAGACTCCATAAGATCCACACTGTAAAAAATTTCTTGTTGTTTTTACAAAAACATTTTGGCAGCTGTGGTTGCCAGAATAATTTTGTAAAAATACAGAAAACTGTAAACACATTTACGTCAAAAACTGTTAATTTTACAATATAAAGCTGTAATTTACAAACAAGAAAATGTGAATATAAACCAGTAAATTCAACAACACACAAAATTAAATCTGTTTTGTACCTTGAAAATACTGACAACCACCATAATAATAAAGATGGTACTGTATAAGAGAAAGCCACATGAAGTATCAAAGCTCATCACAAGTAGCTTCACCACAAGCAGAAGTATATATTAACATATAGAAGGTGCACATTTATGGAAACACAAAACACCATCATGGTAACACACGTGATACTTAAATAATGCAAAAAACTTTCATTAAGCAACAGAAGATGTAACATAAAGCTCAAATGTACATAACTGATAACAAGAACTATTTAAAAACATGATTATTTAAACAAAATACTTTCAAACGTGGAGTGTCACGCAGGGAATTCTGGGAATATCAGTTTACAGTTTTAGACTGTAAATTATACATTGATTTGTTCTTTTTTTACTTCTAAAAGCTGTATAATTAACAGAATTTTACTGTAAATTTACATTAAATGCTTTGTTAGATCTTTTACAGTTTTTCCCTGTATATAGTACGGGAACTTACTGTTAACCTATTATCAGTTTTTTTCCGTAGCGTTTTTACAAAATTTTAGTTAAAATTACACTTATTTTTTACAGTGCAGTATTACTGTCAAGGTTACTGAGGGAGAGGACCCAGATGCAGAGTGAACAAGGAACGTTTATTGACAAAAGACAAAGCACGATAGGAGGGAGTGGCTTGAACAGTCCAGACAGTAGGATTGGGTAGATGGGTAGACAGTGGAGCAGGCAGTTGGGGGGGGATGACCGCCGAGGGGGGCTCTGGGTGACAACCGAGTGCAGGACTGTAGAGGAGGCTGTGCAAGGGACCAGACCACAACACCAGGAACCAAGGGCACTTGACTATAGAGGTATAGCCACACACGTCAGACCTCCAGGCGGGGAGACCCAGTAGCCAGGGAGAAGGCAGCGGGCAAGACAGGAACAGACAGAACTCACAAAACACTAGACAAGACTCAAGACAACATGAGAACAACAACAACAACAACTATAATAATAATAATAATAATAATAATACAAGGGCAAAAAAATCAGACAAGGGTGCTATGACCTAGAAACCAGATTAACTAGGGAAATAACCAAAGTAAACTAAAAAGGTAAAGAAACAAATACAAAACAAAGTTCTAGAAATAACTGGAAGACCAACCAAGAAAATAACTCAAAAGGGGAAAATAAATACTTTAAAGAACAAGTCAAACTTAAGTCAAATTAAAAGTGAGATCCAAACAAAAAGAAACACTTAAACTAGACTAGAATAAACAGTGACAAGATAAACTTAAACTAACAAATACCAGACTTAAACTGCCAAGGGAAAACCGCTATTAGTTTAGAACAGTTAGCACGCTAAGCAGACACTAACTCACACACAAAACGAACCGGCAAACACAGGAGGGAAGTGATCACAATAAGAACATACAGAGACATGAGAAACAGGTGACAACACTCTGACTAATGGGGACTAAACAAGAGGGCGTGACCAGGGAAAACAAGGAGGTGGGACAAGAGGAGCACGTGGTAGACACAAGAGACACAACCATGTGCTCAGGCACAAAATAAACAAAGACACATTAAACAAAGACAGTACAGACAAGACTGTCAGGGCAGGATCCTGACAGTACCCCCTCTCCAAAGGACGCCTCCAGGCGTCCACCCTGGGTAGAGGAGTGAAAGGGGGCACAGGCATGGTAGGGGGCCAAGATGGTACTGACTGGGGGGGTGGGTGGGATGAAAACCTTGGAAATCCAGGCCTATCAGGGAAAACAGGGGGTGGGCTGGGAGAGGTGGAAAAAGTTCCAGGGGAATGGTTAGGCCAGGGTGCTGCCGGCTTGGGGAAACCCGGTCTATCCGACTCTGCAAAGGTGGGGGCATGGCTGGTGGCACCTCTCCCTACAGGAACACCTCTCACAGGCAAGGGTTGCCAACTGGACTGGGTATTCAGGGTGGATTGCCGGGTATTCTTGGTTGGCAAGACATGACTAGCAAGGGATTCTGGATTGGCTTTAAAGAGATTAGGGTTCTCTGGACCGGGCTCCAAAAGCGACTGTGGAAGGTTTGTGGGGACTGTCGAAATGCCCTCCTGGGCCACAGGAAGAGACTCAGAAGCTGATAAACTGCCCCCTGGGGTGGCAGGAATGGGCTCAGAGACTGACCTTTGAGTGGCCTGGCGGGTGGACGAACTGCCCTCCGGGGCTGCAGGAATGGGCTCAGGGACTGATTCTTGAGGGCCCCCTGGGGTTGCAGGAATGGACTCCGGACTTGTTTCTGGACTGCCCTCCGGGGCTACTGGAACTGACTCGTGAGTGGGTTCTTGACCGCCCTCAGGGGCTGCTGAGCTGCCCTCTGGGGCTACTGGAACAGACTCGGGAGTGGGTTCTTGACCGCCCTCAGGGGCTGCGGAGCTGCCCTCCGGGGCTACTGGAAGAGACTCGGGAGTGGGTTCTTGACCGCCCTCAGGGGCTGCTGAGCTGCCCTCCGGGGCTACTGGAACAGACTCGGGAGTGGGTTCTTGACCGCCCCCAGGGGCTGCTGAGCTGCCCTCCGGGGCTACTGGAACAGACTCGGGAGTGGGTTCTTGACCGCCCCCAGGGGCTGCTGAGCTGCCCTCCGGGGCTACTGGAACAGACTCGGGAGTGGGTTCTTGACCGCCCTCAGGGGCTGCTGAGCTGCCCTCCAGGGCTACTGGAACAGACTCGGGGGTGGGTTCTTGACCGCCCTCGAGGGCTGTGGAATTGCCCGCTGGGGCCACCAAGATTGGAGTCCTCTGTGGGCTAGACACAGGGGCTGGAGCAGACACTGGAGTGAGCTCTGGAGCTGGCTGCTCACCACTGGACTCCATGGTCATGACTGAAGCAGCAGGCCACTTGAGATCACCCAGGGAAACTGCTGGAGGGATCTCCAGACTAAGGTCTCTAGCTCTCCTGGCGCGGGTCCTCCTACCCTTTCGTCTCCCAGGCCTGTAAGCATTCACGTCACCTACATCTTGACTTACATGAACTGACATTGACACAGAATTTTCAGGACTGGACTTGACTGGCTTTGAATGGACTAAAACAGGCTTGACTGGCACAGGAACAGGGGCTAACAGGGGAACCTCCCTCACGGCTTCCTTGACCTTGAGTGCTTCAGAGCACTTGGTTGACTCGGACGGGACTATGAGGGATTCAGCCGATTTGGAGGCTGGAACCAGCACAGAGGCCTCCATGACAGATGCAGCAGCTTTGGCCGCCCTCCTTCTCACTCTCCTTTTCTCAGTGGGAGTCAAAAGATGATCAGAGACAGGACTCGATAGAGTGAGAGTGGGGTGATCACTGTAGGGGGACTCTGGTGGTGTAAGTATCTGCCAATCCTTGCGGTGGTGCAAATAATTGGAAAAGTTCCAAAAGTCCAAGATCCTCAATTGCTCCATCTCCCACTGAGGCAGTGGATCATCCAAACAGAGGTTGAAGACATCCTTAAGGGCTGCATCCTGGTACTCAAGGCCCCTAGACATAGTCCAAAAGAATTGGGCAAAGGCCCTCACCTCTTGCCCCTGCTGCCGAAGTGCACCCAGGCCTTGCTGGCGGGCCAGTCTCTCCTGAGCATTTGCAGGGGGTAGGATCTTGATACTCATTCTGCTGGGTCCTGACTTGGCCGGTTCGTTCTGTCAAGGTTACTGAGGGAGAGGACCCAGATGCAGAGTGAACAAGGAACGTTTATTGACAAAAGACAAAGCACGATAGGAGGGAGTGGCTTGAACAGTCCAGACAGTAGGATTGGGTAGATGGGTAGACAGTGGAGCAGGCAGTTGGGGGGGGATGACCGCCGAGGGGGGCTCTGGGTGACAACCGAGTGCAGGACTGTAGAGGAGGCTGTGCAAGGGACCAGACCACAACACCAGGAACCAAGGGCACTTGACTATAGAGGTATAGCCACACACGTCAGACCTCCAGGCGGGGAGACCCAGTAGCCAGGGAGAAGGCAGCGGGCAAGACAGGAACAGACAGAACTCACAAAACACTAGACAAGACTCAAGACAACATGAGAACAACAACAACAACAACTATAATAATAATAATAATAATAATAATACAAGGGCAAAAAAATCAGACAAGGGTGCTATGACCTAGAAACCAGATTAACTAGGGAAATAACCAAAGTAAACTAAAAAGGTAAAGAAACAAATACAAAACAAAGTTCTAGAAATAACTGGAAGACCAACCAAGAAAATAACTCAAAAGGGGAAAATAAATACTTTAAAGAACAAGTCAAACTTAAGTCAAATTAAAAGTGAGATCCAAACAAAAAGAAACACTTAAACTAGACTAGAATAAACAGTGACAAGATAAACTTAAACTAACAAATACCAGACTTAAACTGCCAAGGGAAAACCGCTATTAGTTTAGAACAGTTAGCACGCTAAGCAGACACTAACTCACACACAAAACGAACCGGCAAACACAGGAGGGAAGTGATCACAATAAGAACATACAGAGACATGAGAAACAGGTGACAACACTCTGACTAATGGGGACTAAACAAGAGGGCGTGACCAGGGAAAACAAGGAGGTGGGACAAGAGGAGCACGTGGTAGACACAAGAGACACAACCATGTGCTCAGGCACAAAATAAACAAAGACACATTAAACAAAGACAGTACAGACAAGACTGTCAGGGCAGGATCCTGACAATTACCTTATATTCCAATATTAACCAATTTTATCCCGCTCAATTTCATTATGTGTTTGCATTCTGGTACTGGAATCTCACTGGAATCCTGTAAGAGTTTATTTCAAAGGCAAAAAACATCTTAAAACAAACTTTTACATTAATAGCCAGTATTTGCCCATTGGAACTGATTTCAGAGGTATTATTTTAGATTGATTAAATTCTATAGAAAATGTATGTATTCATTACCTTTTATCCATAAAATTAAATCAACAAAAACAGGAACTCTTTACCAACATTATCAATTTCTGTGCTATTTTTTTGCCACACATCCCTGTTCATTTCTGACCTTGGTCTAGATAAATTGTGTTGTAAATCATAAAATCAGAGCTACTGTATATCAGAAACTCAGAGCTGTGGTGCAGAGAGCATCACGCATGCTTTGACGTATACAGTTCAAGTCCTGACTGTTTTTAGGTTAGAGTCCATGCTATTATTTTTTAACTATTCACATGCAGTCTTAATTGGCTATTGCTGCAAACAAACAATCTGGCAAAACAAACAATGCTTCCTCGTCTTTGTTGAGTAAGGATGTGATTTTCACACTGAACGTTTTTGTTAAGCGTCACTGACTGCTGTAAGTGTTTCCTGAGACTGCAGACATTCTCATTCAATCAAACAATTACCACATTATAAACAAGATCAGATATGGACAAACAGTACAGAAGACTGACCATGCTTTTATATATTTATCATCTTACTCTTGAGGAGTTAGCATTTGAGTCTTTGATGACATAATGGCCCACAATCCATTCTAATCATATTGTCTGACTTATTATTATTATTACTTACTACTATTTAAATATTAAAGATATTAATAATTTATTTTTTGTTTACACTATGAGTCAAAAGTTTGGAATAATTAAGATTTATAACTATAATTAAGATTGGACTCAGTCAATAGACAAAAAAAAATGCAATAAAACATTCATATTTACTGTTAATATCACTATTATTAAAAGTTATACAATTCTACTACAACCTTTGCTTTTGATGATATAATATCTACAGTAGTCACATTTTTATTCGAAAGAAGTCTCTGTTGCTCACAAAAGCTGCATTTATTTGATCAAAAATACAGTAAAAATGGAAACTATTATAGTTAAATATTATTACATTTTAAAAAGAACATTGTTCTATTTAAATATATTTTAAAAAGCAATGTATTCCTGTGATGTAAAGCTGAATTATCAGCATCATAACTCCAGTTTTCAGTGAGTAGTGATCCTTCAGAAATGATTTGAATATGTTGATTTTTGGTGAAATTATTAATAATGTTTTTTTTTTTTTTTTTTTTTATCAATGTTGAAAAGTTTTTGCTGCTAAATATAGATATATGTATTTTTGTGGAAACTATAATACACTTTTCCCCCCATGATTCGTTGAGGAACAAAATTAATATTTTAACAGCATATTATGATTTCTGAAGGATCACGTGACACTGAAGAATGCTGAAAATTCTGCTTTACATCACAGGAATAAATTGCAGAAAACAGCTTTTTCTAATTGTAAAAATATTTCACAATATTGCAGTTTTTACTGTATTTTCATTCAATAAAAGCAGCATTGGTAAGCATAAGACATGTTCTTTCAAAAACATAAAACGTTTATAAACATTGAATAAATCTGCTTAACATGTTTTAATAAATCTGAACCGCACCCTTGAAATGACATTTATGAAATGACATTTCTCTCAGCAATCTCCTCATTGGTGTCATTATTCCTGAAGTGTAGCGGTGGGAAATGAGGGCATCTAGAGCAGGAATGAGAATGAAGAGAGAGAGAGAGAGAGAGAGAGAGACTGTTGGCATTCAGGGCTCTTGTCTATTGGTGTTTAAGGGAATGGTTTACAGCATCTAGGTCTGAGCTGGACAGAGTGAATGGATCCTGAAGACGTCTCTATGGGTGCCTAGCAACAGAGGGGGGAAACTGATGTTGTCATGGTAGCCTATTAAGCCCTGGGGAGTCACATGACTGCTTTTGCTTCCCAGGCTTCCCATGATTCCCACAAAGGGGGGTCCTGGTTCAAAGGGCCCGGGGCAGCCAGGACCACATTACATCATCCTTCAGGAACGGCCCACCTCCTCCCACCCAAAACACAAAGCCCGGCCCGCTCCTCTCTCCCTCTATCTTGCCATCAGACGTTTAAGGAGTGCAAACAGACAATGACGGCTGCCTGGCAGCTTTCATTCTACAGATACCTTCCAAAATCAGGTTAAATGGCGATTCAAATAATAAAAAAAAAGTTTCTATCAGATTCCTTTGTTCAATGAGTTTTCAAGAATTTAATAATAGTTGCTATTTTATCTAATATACTGTATATCTGGAGTCAGTAAGTTTTTATTTATTTATTTTTATTATTATTCAGTAAGGATGTATTATGTACTATTTATCAGGATTTAAATAAGTCTATTTCAAATAAATGCTGATCTTCTGAAAATAAAATATTTTCTATAAAATGTATATATTTCATTAAATTAATATTAATATTATATATACATTTTAATTTCATATTTGACAAGCAAAATAATATTTTTATTTCCTTTTTATTTTATTTTTTATTATTCGACTTTATTTGTTTTTACTGATTTTTTTTGTCAAATAAATCAGCATTAGATACAAACACATACAAAAAATCTTCCAAGACCCTAACTTTTGAACAGCAGAGTGTGGTTAATAATAAAATATGAGGTCATATTTGGCAAGTACGATATGAATGGAGACAGCAGTGAGGAGTGGAGAACAGACTGACAGGAAGGATACGATCTGTCCCTGGAAACAGCACTGTTCCTCTTATAACTTCCCCAAAGATACAGCCTACAGACCACATGTCCACTACAGCACACACAACACAACATAACATGCTTGCAACATACAATCAGACACTCAATAAACAACATATGCGGTGTATATAATTACCTGAATTAGAGCACTACATAAGCAACTCAGATGCTTGATTCAACTGATTCCACTGAAGTTTTTCATTAGCATGTTGCTAAGCTAACTGCTTATATTCTTGTTTTCACAAAGCTGGTTGCAGTGCAGTCTTAGATATCCTTTGCAAACAAATAAACCCGCCACTTTAATTTACCAAAAAAAAATATTTTATTTTATAAGACACTAAGATGCTTTGCAGTCTACATTTTGGAGCAGCCGTTTGCTTAAGATGCTTTAAAATGCTATCTAGGCAGGCAGCTGAACAGTCAATGACTCTTTTGTTCAAAATATCACATATGAACTTACTCTGGCAGAGAGAGATAGCCTAACACAATAAAAACTGTAATTTATTATTAAATGAGGAGCTCAGAGCAGTCTATGTTAAAAATCTAAAAGAGGTTAGCAGAATGCAATTAAAAAAAAAAAAAAAAAAAAAAAAAAGAAGCAAGGGCAAACTTTTGCCAAAGCCAAAAGCCTTCGTGCATATAAGTTGCAAGAGTAAATGCAACCAAAGTGAAGACGTTAAATAGGTTTAATGTTTCAGGCTTTGGTAAATTACACCCTATAGATGTTTACTATGTAAAACGAAACAGCACAGCAAAGAAGTTCATTCAAGCGTGTGTTAATGAGTTCTTCTTAAAAAGACCCAAATAAGTCAAGCTTGGTCTACAGGATCGATACCTTAATTGCAGTTTGGAGAGCAAAAGAACAAACACTGCACCCCTGCTAACTTTACTATAACTACAATTGAACTCTCTAAGATTCATCACCATCACAGAACACTCCAAAACAGCAGTTGAAAGCAAAATCACTAAATGCATGAATAAAGTTAACTTAATGAGTGACTGGAGATGGAGATCATTATTTAACTAGTTCCACTGTCTCTAAATGCCAATTAAGCAAGAACCGCTTCCCATTAAAGGGCGAATGACTACAGTGCGTTGAGGAGAGGTGGCTCCACATCGGTCTCAAAATCACATCAGACAATGACCCCACAGCATCTTAATGAACTACATCTTAAATAAAGGACTCAAGGGAATGAGGGAAGGTAAGAGTGTTATAAAGTCAGAAAACATAAGCATTTGGACTTATGTTTATGTTTTAGGCTACACCTAAAAAATTGCTAAACTAAACCTGCAGGTTAGGAAAACTACAGACTTAGTCGATTAGTTATGCCTGAACAGATGAACACTGGTATTATTATTTATATTATGCAACACTAAAAAGTATACGTTTTTTTTTTTCTTTTTTTAAGTTTTTAGTAAAAACTCACTATTTTGTGTGAACCGAAAATTTTTTTTTATTTTCTTTTCTTTCAGTGTAAATATAGCTCTATGGGGTTTATGTATTATGAAGAATTACACATATAAATTTTGCTTGATAAAACTGATAATTGATGCCACTTTCTTATTGGATAGAAAATCAAGCCAGCTTGGACTCATTCATAAAGGATACAATCCCTGCCGGGGAATAGAATTTTGTGGCGCACCATTTCTCCCATGATGCAACCAACTGACCAAATATCCACTGCAGGCACAGAAGCAGGAAAAAGAGTGAAGGAAAGAAACAGAGAGGTTAAGATTAGCACAAACAGTTATCGGCGGCGGAGAGAGAAATATCTAGCTAATTATATCTGCAGTTATCTGCCACACATGTAATTAGTGAGTTATTTGAGTTTTCAAGCAGTGAAATGTGTTAGTATTTCATTCAATTAACAGCAGGTTAGCAATAAATTGGAGTTCTGAAATAATTTCCAACTTCAAACCTGAAAACTTACATTCAATTATTTATTTTTTTCAAATACTCTGCTAATAAAGTCTATAAAACCCAAGATAATGGTGTTACTAAAAAGTGTTGGTCAGTCTGCATATGCAGCCCAGTGATTGGTTTACCGTTCTCCTTGTAGCCCATGCCCAGGATGACCTCCGGGGCCCTGTAGTACCGCGTCACCACGTAAGGTGTCATCATAAAGCTAGTGCCAGCAGTTCTCGCCAACCCAAAGTCCAAGATCTTCAGCGTACAGTCGGATTTCACCACAATATTGCTAGGTTTCAGATCCTTAAAGGAAAATATGGGTAATGGCGAGAGGATGATACGAGTTTTGTTAGGAGTTCAGCTTTTATTGATTATTTAAAATTAATCAAATTGATTATTCCAACTCTGTATGAATTTTGGTCACCCTTAATTAAAATCCTGTCATCATTTATTGATCCTGATGTGTGTATCCATGTCTCTCACCCTGTGGATGATGCCGGCTGAGTGCAGGTGTTTGATTCCACACAACATCTGGTACAGCAGGTAGGACATCCTCTCATGGTCAAGTTCCATCTGAATCACCTGGCAAAGGTTTGCGTCCATCAGCTCCATGACCAGGTAACTGGAGAAAAGAGAAAAAGGACAGAAGAAAATGTGAATTTCTCAGGCTGGACAATAGCAACAGAGACTGTCCCTGTGATTCTGACATATTACATTGGTATGGCTTCATTCATTCTTTCGTAATACACAAAAGAGGCCACTGTAGATCGATGTGGATCTTTACAATCTCTTATACATAAGCTTAAGAAAATACTTGTCAAATGTTGACAGTCAGCAAGTCAGTAAATGGAATACTGTCTGTCACATTCTGCTGAATGCTCAGAAACCGTGGCTGCTGCACATTTATGGATAAAATGTTTTGTTTTATGAAAATCCAAAAAGCAGGTTTGACCCTCAATCAATAAATGTGCACTATATATATATAATAAAAAAGGTCAAAATTAATTTGATTTTGCGTATAATTTTAAGCAAAAATATATATTTCAAGATCCCCAAAAAAATTTATATGGCAAACTCTAACAAACTAGTTTCAGATTCTGTTTTAAAATTTGGCTGATCACAACTCAGAAGCTGATTTCTAATAATTTAGTCCACGTGAACTCACGTCCCATCCAACACTCAAATGATCCGGCTTTGACTGAGCAGACATTTCATATTCAACATATTGATCCTGCTCCCACACAGCATGCAAAATAATTTAAGGCTTGGGTGGCATGAGATTCCAGTGTCAGGGACCAACCAGAGAGCGGTAGCATAACTGACTGCAGGTGATCTATCCCTCTCACTCTGCTACATCACAGTACGCATATTGGGAGCCTGCATATTCTTACAAATGACTGCAAATGAACAGCAGAATGCTGCTAAGATAACACTAATTTACTGCTTTTGTTTTACTGTGAACTCACATTATAAAGTTGTCTGTAACTGTGCCACTGTGAGAAATTCAGATGTTTACTACTGCAATTATGTTGTAGTCACCGTAATGGTGATCATTGTTTCGTATTTGTTTAAATCTCAGACCTTGTATATTCATATTCAAATTTCTGATCTAATCCTTTCAGAAGTATGAAAATAAAATGAACACCACAGGGCATGCTGTAATTAACCTGAAATATCATAAATCACCCTAATGTAGCAGACTACACATTGTTTTTTAGCAAATGTTAAGCACTTTCAGCAATAAATGTTCCCTTCTCTAACTGATAATATATTTATTTCCTTTTTATTTATATATATATATATATGTATGTATGTATGTATGTATGTATGATAGATAGATAGATAGATAGATAGATAGATAGATAGATAGATAGATAGATAGATAGATAGATAGATAGATAGATAGATAGATAGATAGGCAGGTGTGTTTAAAACATGGTTCATCCAATCAAATTTTAGTACCAGAACAGTTTCATGATTGCTGTTTTAACTCTAGCTGTGAACGGTTTACATTCAGAAGTTTTATGTGATATAGTCAGATGAATTAATGTCTGCAAAATTCTTCAAATGTTACTTACACATCTTGGAATTCCTCTAAAGACTTCTGTGGTGTGAAGACATTTAATAAGCTGATGATCTGAAGGAGAAAATAAGAGAAACATGTAAATAAGTCATGAGGTTATACTACAATGCTATAATTAAAATAATTTGATTAATTATTAAATGGGAAAAAATCACCAAAAAATAAATTAAATAACTTAAAAAGTTTATGAATACATATATAAAAATATAAAATATGTAAAAAAAAATTAAAAGAAAAGAAAAAAAAAGTATTTATTTTATTTCAGTGTTATTATTTAGTTAACTAAATCATAAAATCACTTTTGTCACTTGGAATAAAACAAATTTTAAATTAAATAAAGACATGATTAAAAAAATGTATTTAAAAACCTGATGTGAGTTTGACACGTCTGCTCTATAGATCCATATTAAATAGTCCTTAAAATCCTTTTTTTAGCTATTAAAGTTATTTTTCCTTAATAATACCAAATATTTTGAAATTGAATAGTCAATTTAGCTGTAGTATCTGAGCCCACTTTTTTGTCTAAAAAAAAAAAGTTATTAGCAGCAAATAATTATTTGCCATCCAATGGGACAACAGGCGAGATATATTGAGATCTGGCACTCACGTTTTTGTGATTGACACATTTCATAAGCACCAGCTCCCTGTATGCTCTCTTGGCATGAGTCTGGTTCTGAAAAGGTCTGCTGAGTTTCTTAATGGCCACATTTCTGTCCAGGACGGCGTCATATCCAGCACTGCCAGAGAGAGAGAGAGAAAGTAATATTAATTTGTGGGAAAAAAATGAGTTAGTGAGGAGAATTTTTTTTTAATGTTTAATTCACATTCAGAGTGAAATTCAACACAAATCACCATATAACCATTGGGCAAAGGGTGATTCTGAAGACACAAATTGATTTAGTTTTTTTTCCATTTGCAGCTAATTTAAACTTGTATTATCTAAAATGATGAAGGCCACAAAATAAAGTAGATTTGCATTTGTTTTTACAAATATTATTGTTTGCAATGAATAAATAAACAAATAAATAGAGTTTTAAGGCAACATTTTGTATTCAGTTGGATTTTTTTTAGCTGCTTTTGGCAAATGTTTATAGATGGTATAAAAATGTATGCTGAAACAATTTTCATTCAGGAATGTCTTGTTAATTTCAGAGTTAATTTAAAAAGAATGGCAGGTAACAAACTTAATGAAATGTAACATTGACACTAAAATAGTATTTTCTTGTCAAAACCTTGTTTTAGTTACACTTTCTTTTTTTCAGTGTAGATGTAAGAAAGAAAAAGCCAATCCTAATAAATATGCAAATTAATGCAAGTAAGAACAATCACAATTTAGTGTGCATATATATATATATATATATATATATATATATATATATATATATATATATATATATATTAATATCTTACAAAAAATTGACAGAAATCTAGTAATGATCGATGGAGAGAAGCAGAGTATGCTTCTCCAATCTTGCAATATGAGCAAAGGGTTAAACCTGGAGTCGCTCCCTCTCCTTCTCTGTCTCCCTCACCACCCAGGGAAACGGTGCTCATTAACTATACAAGAGCCGCAGCACTCCACAGGAAAATACAGGATTAGACAGGGGCAAGGCACTCAGTATGTGCCTGTATGCGGCTTCGATCCCAAAGCACTGCAGAAAACAAGCTAGCCAATGGCTCATTGTGATATAACACATTAATGTTCTCTGATAAAAGGAAGGCAGGTATTAATTGTATTTAGGGTGTTAAGCTTAAGAAATTTAATTATTCAAAATTCAATTTCACAAACAAAATCAACAATTACACCTGAAGGCAAAAGGGAAGCAATGAATTAATTTTATTAATAAAGTAGCCACAAAAAGCATTAATGTATCACAGTGGGTGGTACCCATCTAAGTTGATTCGGGTCTTTTACTTTGAGGATTACGGGAAATTAAGACTGGCACAATATATATATATATATATATATATATATATATATATATATATATATATATATACATTTATTAATATTATTATATTTATAAATTACTAAATATATAATAAATGTAAACAATAAAGACATAAATCTTAAATGCATTTTTCATTTATCAATAATACTACCAATTTAAATATAAAGAAAATTTTATATTTAAAATACAACACCCTTAATATATTCCCCTTGAGCGTGGTAAAATTACAGTATATTCCAGGTTAATAATTGCATTACTTTCACAGTAACTTCACACAGGGTTGTTTTTTCTAACCACACTCTCAGAAATGTATTGTAAACAAACAGCATCATACTGTGTTTCTACAGTGTATATGCACTATGAAGGCAGCCAGCATGCAAAGCAACATGAATAAATCATGCTCAAATAAAATCGTAATGTTCACGCTAAGAATAGTTCAACTAACTTAGCTTACTTTACATTCTAGCTTGACATCATTTTGACAAATGTTTTCATTTCATGTCACACTTCTGACATAACTAGATCAGAAATTTTAATATGAATATACAAGTTCCTATATTTAAGCAAATACTAAACACTGATCACCATTACAGCGACTACAAAATAATCACAGTAGTAAACATCTGAATTTCTTACAGTTGCACAGTTAACGACAACTTTATAATGTGAGTTTACAGTAAAACAAGAGCAGTAAATTACTGTTATCTTAGCATAATTCTGCTGTTCGTTCAGAGTAATTTGGACCCAGCATGCATTGATTTTACAATCAATTTCTGACTACAGTAATTTATTGTAAGATAATACTCTTTAATTCTGTAAATTCCTGGCTTCATTTTACAGTGTGGTTAATGCAGCAGTAGAGCCGTTGGGTAAAAAAAAAATCACTATATTTTTATGACTGGACCAGGTACAAGAAGTGCTACCAGAGGCCATTGTGTTCTGAAAGCTGCTGAGGTTTACGACTGAATAGCTTCAACTCATAAGGCTGTATTGAAAAAGTCTGCTCTTTAACCATGTTGACATGACATGCACTGGTAAAGTGTCATTGTAAAAAAAAAAAAAAAAAAAAAAAAAAAGACAATAAAAATAAAGACTAACGTGACTCACACAGGACCAGGAAATGTAACGATTGAAAAATGAATTCCTCCTGCAGCACCCCATGGAGCCACAGAAAGAAAGCGCATCTGAAAAGTTGAAAGTGTGCCATGTTCTACAGTCAGAACTGACCTTCACTCTTTTAATCTCCAATAAAAACCTATTAAAATGCCTCCTGGGTGAATAAAACGTGAGGGTCTGTGTGTGCTTGGGCACTTGTCTGTTCAATTCAACCGTTATTAAAACTGCAACTCACCAGTCAAAGCTGCATGTTTAACTCTGAATAAAAGTCTGAAATCAAGAACTCAAAAGGTTGGTTATACAGCAGATGGTCAGAGCAGGGGGTGAGATACACCAAAACAGGCTTTCAAGGAGGTGTGATGAAAAACCCTACAATACAAAACAATATTTCAGCCTTTCTACTTGAGAATTTCATCTTCAATTCAGTGTGTTACTTGTGTTTCTTCTAATTAACTGGGTGAAAACTGTTTCTGCACCAATTGCAGTTAAATTATGCAGTTATTTCAGTCCACTAAACAATGTTTATAAGCAGTCAAGAAATTCTCTGAGTTGCTGCAGGAAAGTTTCTAAAGCACATTTTTTGAACCGAGAACTGATGTGTCCATGGTAACGGCAGTTTCAGAGATTTTTTGGATAGTGGCGGCCGTAGATACCCATTTGTGTCAAAGATGATGTCACGGCTGTCTCTCTAGGTGGTTAATGCATTGCAGCATTGCTCTTCAAGAGCCCAGCCTAGAGTAACTATCACAAACCATACACTATTTCAACTGCTTGAATAGTATAAAAACAAGGTTTGTAAGAGACGAAAGACCAGACATATAACCACACCATATCACACTAATACAAATGGGTTATACCTAAAGGAATTGCCTAAAAATATTCTGTCATGATTTTCTAATTTACGTTTATCTGAAAGTATTATTCTTTGTTCTAAGAAATACAAAAAAAGGAGTTAAAAATTTTTTTCAATGAAAATTGATAATTAATTATGATAAGCTCCAAAAATTATCACAAAAAAGCCATAATAAGTCCATATGACTTGTCGTCCAAAGCTATACAATATATTTATATGAGAAACAGATTGAAATTTAAAGGGTTGGTTTGCCCAAAAAAACATAAATATTGTGGCACACAAAAGAAGATAGTTTGAGGAATGATGGTCACAAAACAGTTTTGGTTTCCATTGACTTCCATTGTATTTTTACAAAATATAATGGATCTCAATAAGAACCAAAACTTCCATCTTTAAACAATTAATGAGACAAGGAAATGTTAAAAACCATTGCTGAAAGTGGTGGGTCAAACTGAGCACATTTCATTGTGAGATATTATTAGTAACAAAACAAATGTTATGACCTACTACATTTATACAGTGCACAGTATACACAATATACATAAATAGATTGAGTAGTATGAGCACAAAAGCTACCTTCAGTGAAAAAAAAAAAACTTCTTTCTTCTATTATTTGGGCCAAGAAATCCCCAAAGAGTCTGAAAGCATCCTTTTGCTTCTTGAGAAATTGCCTTTGTTTTGCATAAAGGATTATATAATACAGAACGGATGCTTTTAATGTTTTCAGGCATTCTGTTTGTTTTATAGATAAATGTATTTACTTATACATTTACATTCTTGGCACACACCTTTTTACCCAACATGCAATGTAGGAGAGAGTTCTGCAAGGTAAGAATTTCATTTTCCAGCAGTCAGGAGATCAGTGTGTGTGTGTGTGTGTGTGTGTGTGTGTGATATGATGAATTATTAGTGGCCAAACCATTTGCAGCAGATGCTCATAGCTCTGACTATTACCCTGAGGAAAGCAGCACTGCGTCATCTAAATATTCAGCATGTAGCTTTCCAACATTGACTGTGAATGATATGATGGATCAATTTAATAACTCCACAGACCCAGCTTGCAAAAATATGCTGTGAAAAGGTTTATTTAAGTCATGATAAGGTTGTAATAACCTGACCTACATACTTAACAACATGACAGGTGTTTGGTTTGTTTAATGTGATAAATATATACACAACTGGTTTAAAAAAAAAGTTTTAGAATGATTTCTGAAGGATCATGTGACACTGGAGCAATGACTGCTAAAAAAAAAATCAGCATTTCCAGCACAGGTATAGATTACATTTTTAAACATCTTAAAATAGAAAACTGTTATTTTAAATTCTAATAATATTTCAAAATATTACTGATTTTACTGTTTTTTTTTTTTTTTTGATAAAATAAATGCAGCCATGGTGAATTTAAAAGACTTTCAAAAACATTTTATCGCAATAATTCCAAAAGTTGGGCTTGCATGTATTTTTTCCAGAAATGCCTGCAATACCTTATACTTTAATTTGTAGATATGTTTATTTATTTATTCATTCATTTTTTAATCATATTCATTTTAAAATGTAAATATACCATTTATTAAAAATGTGTTATATTAGTATACAAGCAAGTATTAAACATGTAAATTGAATGTGGAAGGACTGAATTTTTTTATTATATATATTAATATTTGTATTTATCATTTATAAATTTTATATACTTATACTTTTTTATGTATTCCAATATTTTTTTTTTCAATTTCAAAAGATTACTTTTATAGTTTATATGCCAATTTGCAGTTTTGGTAATCAAAAAACATAAACCCTAAAATAATAAATGTGCAGTTTAGTTTGATTTTTAAATTTCTAGCCTTTAAGATTTTATATATATATATATATATATATATATATATATATATATATATATATATATATTAATATTGCAGCGATATAACCTAACCACATTAGTTCATTCAGGACCTGGGGGAAACATGTGACTTTGCAGTCCTTTTAAACTGTCCTTCTTTATGTCTCTCTCTCTCTCTCTCACACTCTGGAGAATGATGCGGCATTTGTTCGGCTAATACAGCTGCCATGCTACATCATGTGACTGCTGCTGAGGAGAGGAAGCTAAATTAGATCAGTGTTGTCCATCCAGCAGGCAGGATAACTGCAGCCAGCAAACCAGCCAGAACACATTAACGAAGCCATTAACAGTCCAGTCCGCACAACCGTACTGTGCCACTGAAACTGAGAGGAATTGGGGAGGGAAAAAATGGAGGGCCAACTTGATCTAGATTTCCCATAATCCCATGGGTGAAAAGTCAACGACTCATACTACCTTGAATTTTCATTTTAAATCACAGGGTTTGGTTTTTGGGCAGCGCAATTAGCACAACTCGGATCCAAATTAATTGCTGTCCACTGGGAACTGCAATTAATTCTGCCAAGAAACTCCCAAATATCGCTCTTAGAATGAAAAGCCTCAATAAGGAAGACGTTTGAGAACCCTTATGCCATCCATATGGACATATTTCACAATAAAAAGACAAAGTGATGCATTATGGGTACTCACCACACTATTCCCTGAGCCCCAGAACCAATGGGCTTTAGATTTTGGTACCGTTTGAGAACCGTGAAGGTGGAATCTCCTACTTCCACGCTGTAGAACTGGTTGTCCACTTTGCTTTTGCTCATGTTGTAATGCTGGGCAATGTAAGAAACATCAACTTGTTTACCAAACCCCTGGAGAAAAAGATGGATGTGGAGAAAAAAAGATGGATGTATGAGCTGAGAACATCACAGAATTTGGGTTTAGACAGTTGATAAGCACTTGTAACGCCATTATATATAAAAAAAAAAGCTAATTCGTAAATTAATACAAACCTAATTAAACTTCAAACGATCTTCAATAGTGATATTCTAAACAGTCTAAAGAGGATTTTCTTTTCATCAGCACAGGTTATGAATTCACATGTAACACTATAAAACTACAGATGAGTCTGCTTAAATGATTTTCAGATAAATAAACCATTGCAACGTGATATGGCAGCTTGATATTAAGTTCATTCCACACACTAGGCAATCAAATGAATATAATTAAATAAAATGAGGTGTCACAAATGAGTGAAGACAAAACATTGCATCTATTACTATAAGCAATTTGAGAAGATGCAAGACTTTATATGTACAAACCACAATTAACAACTAAATATTTTTTTTTTTAATCACACACACATATAAATATATATAAACATTTTATATATAAACAAGTCTGTGTCTGTGCCTATACAGCTCACACAGGCAACTTTTTATCTCCCAACTGCAACTTTATTTCACATAATTAAGTTGCAATTGTGAGATTTAAATAAAGTTGCAGGGGCTACAAAAATATGTATATAAAAACCTATTATGTTAGTTTACTACTAGAAAGAAGAGTATCTTATCTTTGCTTGGTTGAAGATCTCAGATATAAGATTATATAACGTTAAATGATCGAGGTTATGAGAGCTCTCTTAATGCCAGCGTTGGCACAAGAGCCAGCTGTGTAATCGATTGTACTAACTGTCACATAGTGAAAGTATTCGTGGTCATACCAAGAGACGAAGCTGTCCACATAATTTTACAAGCTAAATGGTCATTAGAGGGAGAGAGAGAGAGAGAGAGAGAGTAATATGCATATATGCATGTGTGTCCGTGCTTCGTAAAGTCTATCTTCATCTTGGGAGTCACTCCTCTCTGCAATGCCCCCCTATTAAACTAATTGGGCTAATTTGAAGCTAATGAGCTTTGATTTGTGGTAATTGTGGACTTTTATTGAAAACTGTTGGAGGACACAGAATGGTTTCATTATTGTGGTGAAATTACACAAACACGTATGCATGCATGCACACACACACACACACACACACACATACTACAGGTCAAAAGTTTTGAATTATTAAAAAAAAAATTTAAGTCTCTTATACTCATCAAAGCTGAATTTACTTAATTAAATGCAGTAAAAACAGTCATATTGTGAAATATTATTACAATTTAGCATTACCGTTTTCTATTTTAATCTATTTTTAATCACACGATCCTTCAGAAATCGTTCTGATATTCTGATTTGCTCAATTACTATCAATTAGTGTGGTACTGGATTACTAATAAAGGTTGTTATTAATATCAATGTTGAAAACTGTTTTTGCAGCTTACTATTTTTGTAGAAATCATGATACATTTGAACAATTCTTTTATGAATAGAAAATTCATAAGAATGTATTTGAAATAGAAAATTATTTACTTTTAATAAAATGTTTAATAGCATTTAATTTAAAACATCTGTAACATTATAAATGTTTTTACTGTTATTTTTTTTAAATCCCTCAGATTTATTTAATTAATTATTAGGTAACAATTGTTTTTTTGTTTTTTGTTTTTCATACCCTAAACTATAGTTTCCACAGAAATGTTAAACAGCAAAAACGGTTAGAAACATAATACATTTTTCTTGAGCACTACATCAACATATTAGAATTATTTATAAAGTATCATGTGATACTGAAGACTGAATAAAAAATTAAATTCATTCTAAAAAAATCATTTAAATATTTAAATATTTAAAAAAATTCTGCATGTAGCCTATTTACGCTTTTTTATATTACTGTGTTGTTAGCTTAGCAACATGCTAGCATCAAAATCTACTGGAATCAAATCTGAAACAGGTCTCCTGTTTCACAATAGAGCTGATACACTGGCTCAGGAGTCAGTTTCAGACACACTTATCTGAAGTGACCGCCAGCACACTTACTACAGTGACAGTCCCTGTGGAGTACACAGAGACTGAGTGTCTCACTCAAGGACACAGTGTTGATTCATGGATCCATATTTATGGGATATGAACCTACAACCTTTTGGTTTACAGAGCGAATCTTTACCCACTAGTCACCTCTTCTGCCGTCTTGACCTGTTATCTGTACATCTCACAAAGTGACTTTCTGACAGGTGATGAGGATAATTAAAGGCCCAAAAGAAAGAATGAAGGACAAAAACCCAATGGACATATAAAGTGACTTATTAATTTATGTTAAAAAAAAATTATGTTTTGGTGCTTTGAGTTAATATTTCACAATTCAGAATTTTGAGGAAAAAAGTTGCAGTTACCTTTTGCAACATTTAAAGCTATTACAACACAAAGATCAGCAAAGTTATATTGTCATTTTGCCACAAGTCAGTCAATCTAGAGCCCACAATTTAAGGAAGATGTACATCAATTCATTGAATTTAAAGGGATAGTTCCCTCAAAATCATCAGGTACTCACCCTTATATGGAGCCAAAAGAGTGTCAATAATGATAAATGCACGCACTACATTCACATATGCACTCATAGGATTCATACATGCACACACATGTTTCATAAATACACACACAGGATACACAAATGCGCACAAAATTCACAAATGCACATACAATTCAGAAATGCAAACAACATTTACAAATGCACTCAAGATTCACAAATGCACAGGACAAGATTCAGAAATGTATTTCTGTTGAACACACATATATATATATCTTGATTTACAAAACTGCGGTCTGTGAACTTCACTGCGTTTGTGTGTGAATTTTGAGACTCCCCTGACTTGGCTCAACACACAAATGCCTTTTTTTAAACAGGGAATGATCTGCAACCAATCTGATATCTCCCTTGTTTTAGCCAATCACAAGAATGCACCCCACGTGGGGGATTGTTTACTTATAAGCCAATCAGCGAAAGACTCACTTTCCTCAGCAAACGACTCACTTACCTCACACAGCCGGCGACCCACTTTGCGCAGCCGGACACCCACTTTGCGCAACAGGAGACTCACTTTCCGCAGCCGGAGAGTCACTTTCATCTCGCAGCGAATGATTCACTTTCCTCATCGAACGATTCACTTTCCTCACGAGTCACGCAGCGAACGACTCACTTTCCTCAGCGAACGATTCACTTTCCTCACGAGTCACGCAGCGAACGACTCACTTTCCTCAGCGAACGACTCACTTTCCTCATCAAACGATTCACTTTCCTCACGAGTCACGCAGCGAACGACTCACTTTCCTCAGCGAACGATTCACTTTCCTCACGCAGCGAAGTTGAGCGAACGATTCACTTTCCTCACAAAGCAATCAACTCACTTTCCTAAGCGAACGACTCGCTTTCCTCATGCAGCTGGAGACCCACTTTGCGCAGCTGGAGAGTCACTTTCCTCTCACAGCGGACCACTGACTCTCTCTTCATGTAGGGACCGAATATTGTAATTAATGTGACTTCTATATTGCATCCAAAAGAATATTTAGATATATTTAAATATTCAAAAATATTTAAATATTCATTTTTTTTTTACTTTCATTAAAATATTTCAATAAAATGAAATAATTGCCTATTGCAAATTTATGAATCCATGGTTAACTTTTTTCTGCAGTCACTGGGCTATATGTATTGAGACATTTTTAAATTTATATTTTGTAAAAAAAATAATAAAAAATAAACCTGAATTGTAATCTAAACATCTGTCTTTTCATACAATTGCATAAATAAGTAGGCTATAATATGCTGCACCACAGGCATATTGCGCTGTGTAAACGCGTTCATGTGATTGGCTTATAAGTAAACAATCCCCCACGTGGAGTGCGTTCTTGTGATTGGCTAAAACAAGGGAGATATCTGATTGGTTGCTGATAATTCCATGTTTAAAAAAAAAAGCATTTGTGTGTCTAGCCAAGTCAGAGGAGTCTCAAAATTCACACACAAATGCAGTGAAGTTCACAGACCGCAAGCAGTTTGTAAATCAAGATATATATATATGTGTGTTCAACAGAAATACATTTCTGAATCTTGTCCTGTGCATTTGTGAATCTTGAGTGCATTTGTAAATGTTGTTTGCATTTCTGAATTGTGTGTGTATTTCTGAATTTTGTGTGCATTTCTGAATTTTGTATGCATTTGTGAATCTTCTGTGCTTTTTAAATTTTGTGTGTGTGCATTTGTAAACTTTGTGCGCATTTGTGTATGCTGTGTGTGTATTTATGAATCCTGTGTGTGCATATGTGAATGTAGTGTGTGCATTTATCTTTATTGAGACTCTTTTGGCTCCATACCCTTATGTCATTCCAAACCTGTTTTTGTCTATTTAGTGAAAGTTAATGGAGTGCAAAACAACTACAAAATAGCAATTAGACATGTCCACATAAGAAAGAAAATCATACAGGTTTGAAACGACATGAGTGAGTAAATAATCACAGAATGTTCATTTTGCCCGAACTATCCATTTAAAGCCAACATGGATTGACATTTACAACTCATTTTATTTCCACAATGTGATATATTTCAGAGTGCAAACAATATTATGATAACTTTGCATGAGAAACATGCTGAAATTGAAGCCATTATACAAAAAAAAGAAAAGAAAAAAAAATAAAGTCTGGTTTGCAGCAACATAAACTGTTCAGAATATCTTTTTTTTTTTCTTTAAGTGCTTTTTCATTTGAATGATGCATCTGTATGACCACAATGATTTTTAGAAAACACTTAAATGCATATTTAAAGGGATCTTAATGCATTTTGGGAAACCCGACTCTGAATGGTGTGGAATGCTGCAAGGAATTGATCCTGCAATCTGTACAACTTCCTTCAGGGCCCAGACATGCTGTCCCCAGTATTTGTTTTAGACAATGCGCACCCATAAGAATGACGAACAGAATGGAAGTGATTGAATACTCTACCTTTTAATTTACCTGTATGGAACACACACCTGACAAAAGGCAATCTTCACATCCAGGACTGGAGCACTGCAGTTATATAAGAAACGTCTGTTCATAAATACCTGAAACACAGAAAATGAAGAGTCGTGATTAAAAACTGAATGAACAAATGTAGTAAGAATTTTATATTAAGGTGGCAAGATATTTCCTTTTTGTTCCATAAATCTCATTTCATCTTCAAATGACTTGATTTCTCAAGATGTTTTGGCAGATATGTGCTAAAAGAGAGAAAGCTGAGAAGATAAACAACACTTTTTCCTCTTCTCACATCTACCATCTTCATTCGGTCTCAAAGCCCCTGCCCTGTGCATATAACAGCTCTCGGCTCACTGAGGGTCTATGCATTAACTGCGAAAAGTGTCTGAGGAGAACAGTTGTTCCAAGAATACTCAGTGTCATCCAGGAGTCAAAGACAGTATGCTAATTCACCTTGATTATTTCTTCTGCCTGCTCTGCTTCCTGTTATTTATTTCTGTTTCTTCCCCCAAGGGACGAGGGGGAGCTTTTGGTAAGCACTGTGCACCCTGCCTTTTAAAGATACTGAAGCGTTAAATATTCATTAGTGTTTTCCAGATTTCATATCAGCCAGCAGAAACAAAGGGATCAATCCATATGGATGCACATCATGTAGGTCAATTTAACAGTATGAAATGTTTTATTTATTTATTGCCTATTATTACTGATTTCACTCAGTGTGAATGAAAAAAAAAAAGATATTCAAATATAAATTTATGAAGTGATATAAATTTAAAAAGTAGACTTAAGGATGCTTTTAACTGTTCAAAAGTAACAGTAGAGACTTACTATATGAGGTTGTTGAAGTATAATGCTGTTCAATGAACATTATATTTTTACTAAAATATTGCGCAGCACAACTGCTTTTAACATTGATAATAATAAGGAATGTTTCTTGTGCAACACACACACACACACACACACACACACACGCACGCACGCACACACGTTTGTTTTTGTGAAAAGTGGGGACATCCCATAGGCGTAATGGTTTTTATACTGTAGAAACTGTATATTCTATCACCCTACACCTAACCCTAAATCTCACAGGAAACTTTGTGCATTTTTACTTTCTCAAAAAACTCATTCTGTATGATTTATAAGTGTTTTGAAAAATGGGGACATGGGTTATGTCCTCATAAGTCACCCTCTCCTTGTAATACCTGTGTCATACCCATGTCATTATACAGAGTTGTGTCCTGATATGTCACAAAAACAAGAACACACACACACATGCATATATATGCTAACCTCCTTTGTACATATAGTACCAGCCATTTAACATCAACTAATAAAATATAAAATATCTAAACTATCATCTATGGTTGTGCCTCTTCGACAGATTGGTAGACGATGGTGAGGAAGCGTCAGTGAAAACAGCACTTGATGTTCTTGCTGGTTTTTAGTGGCAGCTTACGGATGTGTGTGTAAATGGCATGATGTCTGCCTACAGCCCATGTGTGTTTGTCAAATGACTGACATCAACAGCACAGCTTTCATTTCCTTGCGACTGTTGAAACACACAGACCTGCACTGCTACTCGTGCGGTCAGCTGAGAGACAAAGAGCATTATGGGATACCATGCAGCTTTTTGATGTGCTTTATATTATTGATAAATCGAGTCAATATGACGGAAAGAATGATCCAGAGAGAAGAGCGAGAGAGAGAGATGATGCTTCAAATTCCATTTTAAACAGCTCCTGGTTCTGTAATTTGTGTGTTTCACTCATTAATTACTATTTTTGCTCGTTATTTGCAGTCAGTCGTGTTCCTATAACAGTGTACACTTCTGGTTAATACAGAGGCTTCTTAAAAAACAAGAAACCAGCATTAGAAGAATGAGTTTTGCTGCTTTACCACAAATACATAAACTTGAATGCCTTCGACAGATTCAGCTTTGTCACCGATTTAAAAATGACAGCAACGTTTTAATCACATTTAATCAAAGCAATGTGTTTTTTTTATGTTACAAAACCTCCTTAGCGTGAAAACATTTTATATATTGATGCAGCGCTCACGAATAACAAATGTCGCGATTCACTCCTCATTTGTTTTGAAACTCTTCCTTCAAACCAAAGCGACCGTCCGTTACCATGGACAAACCAAAAAACTGTATAGAAAACAAATGAACTCTCAAAACTGATATTGCAAAAACAGAACTCAGCTCAGGAGGCACACAGCCGTCGGTGAGAACATCCTTGAACAGATTTCAACAGTCTGATGGCACAGATTTTTTTTTATTATTATTATTTTATTTCCACACACAGTACGCTAATGAAATACGAAGTCTTGAGATGCTGGGAAGTTGCTGGAAGAGTTTTCTGTATCACAAATGGCAACGATCAGAACTGAAAAATAAATAACACTCTCAAATGCTTCCCCATCTGCTTTGGTTTGTAAAAAAAAAAAAAGATAGCCCCGCCCACAAACTGGTTTTGATTGGCCTGCTCATCAGAATCTTTTTGTTTTGTTTTCTTTCTGTTCTTAGATTTCTCACTTATTTCAATGATATAACCAAAGCCAATTTATGCAAGCTCCTCCAAATATCAGGTAAAGTCACATTTTAACAAAAAGTTACTGCTAGGAGAAACAAAGGTTTGAATGAACTGAACCAACTGCTTCATAAAATGATTCCTTTTTTTTTAATAACTCGAAACTCCACGGGCTGCCAGTAAAACGCTCTGAATGCAACGAAAACATCTATGACATGTTTTTCAAGCCAATTTCAGTTGTTTTCATGAAGCTGTAATTTATTAAAGTGTTATCTACAAATAATTCAATTACCATTAAATATGAAGGTTTTTGAAAAGTGGATGATACATTACCAGTATGTCGGAGAAGAAAAAAAAAACAAGACACAGAAAGAGAAAGAGAAAAAGCCAGTCTATGGTGCTCAACAGCTTCAGTTAAAAGGTTGTGTTTACAGCGGCTCCAGCTATGAATGCTAAAATAAAATCACAGCACATCAACACTCTCACCAAAGAAACAAAAATCAACCGTCTACATCTTCTGAAAATATATCACATTCTAAACATGCTATGAAAATAGAGTTTTTAGCATGTTCTTATGCGGTTGCTAGGGTTGTTGCTAGGGCACTGCAAAGGCGTTGATTACTAGCCCATGTCAAAAGAGCTCTCACGTATTTGGTTCCCTATATATGACTCAGGTTTCTTTTTTCTGTAATAACAGTGATGCGAACAGCAAATGCAGCTATAATGAATGGATGGTGTTTCATAGGAGAAAATTGACTTTTATCGAAGTAATAGAAATGCAAATCCATCCAAATCCCATTATTCTCAATGCTTACCATCACCGGTGTGGTATTCAGTTGCATTTAGTGTGCATCAAATCAAGACTACTAGTTTTAAAGTCTCCATAGCAACATGTAGTGTTCCTCTTAAATTAGATATTGATTGCTTAGATCACCTGGGAAAAACATACACTCTCTAGTGCTGCTATTCAATACATATTTGAAAGCATAACGAGTTGAGTTGCACAGAAATATTATCTATAAAGTGGAGGATACGGCAAGGTCAGGGGCGGATGGCCTGATGAATGAGGCTGAGAACCGAAGAGGAACCTTGATAAGAGAGTGATGAATTACTGAGTGCAAATATGACATTAACAGACAGCAGGACGCAAGCAGAGAGCAGGAACTCTGCCTTCCCAGCATGCCAAAAAGGCCACTTCTATGGTAATAAAACTGATGCCTGGAGATTAGAAACAGAGCTAGACGGATGCACAAAAAAAAATTCTTTGTGTTATGGATCAAGCATCCAGAGTTTAATAATGTTGGATTGTAGCCCTCTTGTGTATCGACAGATCTATTGAGTTTGATAGGGTATACAATACATTTAATAAAAGATGAAGTTGCAGAGCTGAATGGAATGTACTGTAGGGTTATTATAGCTAATTAAACCTAAAATCAAAAAAAAAAAAAAAAAAACATTACTTGAAACAAAACGATAAAATAATAAATAATAATTATGAATTAAAAATGTATATATATATATATATATATATATATATATATATATATATATATATATATACTACATGTATATATATATATATGAAGCAGAACAGAACAAAAATTAAGAACAAAGAAATGTATTTATTGTTTTCAGCAGGAATGCATCAAACTGATCAAATGACAGTACTTTCATAATGTTACAAAAAATTATATAAAGCAAATGAATAAATGCAAATAAATGCTGTTCTTTTTAACTTTCTATTTATCAAAGAATTCCCAAAAAAGTATCATGGTTTAATTAAAGATATTAAGCATACGTATATGATAAATTATTTAAAAAAAATATATATATATGTTTCTTAAGCACCAAATCAACACAAAATGACTGCTGAAGAATCATGTGACATGAAAACTGGAGTAATCCAGCTTTGCATCACATGAATCAGTTACCGGTACAAATATTTAAAATATATTAAAGTAGAAAACAGTTATTTTAAATTGTAATGATATTTCACAATATTTCTTTATTTTTTATCAAATAAATTCAACCTTGTTGAGCATAAAATTTCAGTTTTTAAATTATTTAAGAAATCTTACTGACCCCAGATTTCGAAATGCTATTGTACATGCATGTTATTGTTAAAATTAAACCTTAGAAGTATTGATTACATTAAAACAAATATACTATAACATACTGAAAGGTACAATTAAACATAACAAAAAAAAGTCTGATATCAGTGCACAAACAGCTTTCCGTTATAGCACTTACTCAAAACAGTATTACATAATAAATATGACTCTAAAATATAGTGCTATAAACAGTACAGCAGAATCTCAAGCAGTTGACATATTTGTATGATTGAATGGTATATACATCATACCGCCAGCATTAGTGTGTGTGCTGTACGTGTGTGTGCTGCAATTCTGCCAAAGTCTGTCTTTCACACAGGTGGTGCGCACCAGAGGCTAATTTTGTAAAGTGTTTGGACAGCGTGTGAAACATTCAGTGCACGGCAGCCATATTGAGATGAGCAGACAGGTGATGTCAGAGCTACAGTGGATCATCACCCCTGAGACCCGACAGATGGAAAGTGTACATCACCCTCCTTCTCTCTTTCCTCCTCTTTGTCTCTCTCTTCAACTCAGGTTCATGAACGGAGAACATTGATTAATTAGTCCATTGTGTCTGGAGCTTTCAGCTCAATTAACACCGATGATCTGTCAGACGTCTGTGCTCCTTCCAAAGCCAGATATGGGATATTCCTACTTGCACGCAGATCTGTTGTTTTTCTGTTTTTAAATATGTTTGTGGATTGTGATGTGAGAGGACAACAGGGGATGGGCATTTACACTGCTGGAAACGCTATTATGGATTGTAGTTTGGCCAGAAGTGACATTTTAATGTCAAAATGCCTTAATGATGGTTTTATTTCTTACAAACATGCAGCTTTTCATTTCACTAGACATTAATTGGTGGACTGCAGTTACTTGTGGATTATTGTGATGTTTGTATCAGCTGTTTGACTCTCATTCTGACGGCACCCATTCACTGCAGTGTAATCCATTGGGGAGCAAGGGATTCTCCAAATCTGTTCCGATGAAGAAACTCATCTATATCTTAGATAGTCTGAGGGTGAGTAAATTGAGCAAATTTTCTTTTTTAAGAGAACTATTCTGTCAATGGATACTATAATGGTATGTATTTAATGCTAAAATACTACTGAGAAATACCTTTGGCAACCAAGCCTTAAAGAGTATGACTCGAGAAAACTCGAGAATCAGAAATATGCTAGAATTATCATCAGACATGTCAACAGATTAGTTACAGACATCCTCAAATCACTAGTGTTCCCCAGTATGTTAATTAGGAGCAGTAGATTCTGTTAAGATATGCGCATAACCTTATGCAAAGAGAGGTGAGAAAGACAGGACGTAAAATAATGCATGCAATTGAAGCTAGATATGATAATTATGAGGGCAAAAAACAGACACCAAACCTCTACCCTTTAATGGCAGATACATGACATCTGGCTTGTGTCTGGGACTTTGATATTATTCAATCATTCTATCTGTCAATCATCAAGAGTTTGGTAGCAATATGTTGCTTTTACAGGGAGGGGCGGAGGAATTTTCTTTTTTATTTTTTTTTATTTGAGTTTTATTTGGCATGGAGAATGCCACAGATATGGATGACCTTTTATTGCAGCGTTTCCAATTTATATATATATATATATATATATATATATATATATATATATATATATATATATATATATATATATATATATATATATATATATATATATATATATATATATATATATATATATATTTATATTTGAGGATTTCAATTCACTTCAACTGCAAATTTTACAAATTAAGAATTGAAGATAAAATGTAACCATATTTTATTTTACTTTATAGTCCCAGATCCAGATTTTTTCTAAATAAGAAAATGTAACATTTACTGACACATATTATTATTATTATTATTATTATTATTATTATTTTCTTTTGTCTATTATGTTGGCAGGTTAAGTAACAATCTGAATTACTAGCCTGACCTGCATCTGACCTGCCTCTAATAATATATCTAATAATATAGCTAAACACACACACACAACAGGAAATGATCTCAGACACACAGGGGTCAAGAAGTCTGTGCTGACTATCAAATCAGTGCTCAATTCACCACAATACCAAAGGAAAATCTCCAGACATATTATCTCAAGAAATTGCCATGACAAACAAACCCAGAGTGATGCATAAGATCCCCACCAGTGTTTAAAAAAAAAAACACAATCAAATTACAGACTTCCAGTGCCTCGAAATCCAATTGGAACCCTTGACATGACAATGAGAACGTGCACAAATGTGACTACACAGTTCAGAGGCCTGTGACATGAAAACGAATGAACAGCAGGACGGTTTCTGTGTTTTTATGTGATTTCGAGAAGCCTTCGATAGCAGTGCAGCTAATTTACTCAGGTCTTGAGCACATTTCTGCTGACCGGGAGTCTTCACTGACAACGCTGGCAGGTATCGTGTGTGTGGGTGGCAGATACCGTACAACATCAGATGAAGAATGAAGACAGATGTCCTCACTGTTGCCTGTGCTGCTTATGTTCCAGATCGCGCACATAATGATACAGGCCAGCCATGTTGTCTCACAGACACAGTGAAGACCTGTCTGATAGGAATCTAAAATATTACCATCTTCCAGAGAGATACCTTTCAGCTGCTGAACACAAAAGAAGATCTTTTGAAGAATGCTGGTACACATATTGATTGCAGTCATTAGCTTCCATAGTATCTTTTTTCTCTATGCTATTCTAAGTAAGTGTCAGCAATGTGGCAGCACGGTTTTGCATGGAAAGCACCACTTAATTTGTTTTAGAAACTGTAGAAATGTAGCTTGAATACAATTTTAGTTATTTTCTTAAGTCAACAGTCTTCACAAGCTTCACAAGCACATCTGTAGAACAGAAAAATTATTTAAACCACGTTTGGTTGGATAAAGACTGCTTTAATGTGGTAAATTAAGGAGAAACTGACTATTAGTAGGAAATAATGTAGGACAGGACTAAAATATGATATTTCTGGCTAATGGTATTTTTGCCCTGCCTATAGTGCCTCAGTTTAAAAAAAATTCAATTAAAAAGAACATTTCAGAGGCAGAGGAACGCATTACATTATGATGAAACATTATGAATTGTATTTATTTCTATTATGTACTGTTAAGTTGCGCACAATGAAACCAGTGACATCAAGTAAATAGTTCATTTTTATTTCACATTATATGTAAAGGATAACACGTACAATGTTACATTAAGCCTTAAAAATGACTTGTTTGGGCATGTTCAGAGGTAAAAGTCAAGCTAAGAGCGACTCAGACCTGTCGACTATTGATTGCTGACAGTTTCAACTTTTCTGAATTAATAGGACATATTTTTAACTGTATTATTCAGCAGTTCTGCAGTCAAACTTTAGTTTTTACGCTCTCTACACAAGCGTATTTTATTCCTGCATTCATTTTCTCCCCAAACATGCTGACAAAGTTAAAAACTGAAATTACTGGCTGCCAATAGGAAAGAAAAACAATCACACACAAAAAATATCTTTAATATCCAAGTTGATTCTCCTTGACAGCAACTGGACACTTTTTAATATTTCTTGTTCTTTTCTAACTCAGTATTCTCAAAGCAATTTTTATCATCCGCACTACTCTGCTCCAAAGTTTCAGAAGACATCTTAACAATGTCTCAAACTGTGCACAGATTCGCCAAGATACTAAACTGTGAAATCTAAATATGAACTCAAACATTTCACAACAAATTCATCCGAGAGCAAATCATTTAAGCTATTCACATGAATGTTGCACCTCTATTCTCTTACTTTATGTCAGTTGTCTGTTGTTTATAGCTAACGCTCAAGTGAATATTTGGGAGAAACACCTGAGGCAGAATTTATATCCTTAAGAAACTTTATATCCTTAAGAAACTTAACTCAGAAATCCAAACCTCCTGAGCTTTTGAAAGCGCAACAAAACCTATAAACTTTCTCAGTAACCTTTCAGCTCATCACAGAAGACACCGAAAATTGCAAGATGCTTCAAATCTCTCACAACCTTCAGTCTGAGCTCTTGCTGGGAAGAACCTTAATGTGTTTCATTTAATCAATAGCAGACATCAGTCACTAGTTACAGAGCACTTGAATATTTTGCAGTTAGCTGCACAAATGCATTGCTGGAGTCCAGGCACTTAATTGACTACAGCAGTAAATCAGCGCAAAGGGTTGTGAGATGCCAGAATGTGACTCTCTCTTAAATTGCCTTGCTCTCAGTTTGGTTTTTTTCTTTTTGTCAGTACTTGCGTGTGTGAGAATGTGTGTGTGTGTGTGTGTGTGAGCAAGAAAGAGAGAGCGAGAGATGTCAAATTAATCCCACTCTATAGTTCACCGTTAACTCTGCGGTGTCCTGGATAGCTTAATGATATGAATAATTAACATCTCCCCTTACTCACGGTCTGTTCACTACACGGAATATTCCTACTACTCCATTTTCTTCCTCTCATAATGTATTGCCTTTGTGTGTAGTGAGCAAAGCAGGAGATAAGTGTAACTGTAAATATTATTACAATTTATAATAATATTTTTCTATTTGAATATATTTTAAAATGTAATTCATTCTTGTGGTGGCAAAGCTGAATTTTCTGCATCATTACTCCAGTCACATGATCCTTCAGAAATCATTCTAATATGCTGATTTGCTGCTCAAGAAACACTTTTTAGTGTTATAAATGCTGAAAACAGTTGTGGTGATTAATATTTCGATTAATAAATCGTGATAATTTTTTTTTCAGGATTCTTTGATGAACGGAAAATTCAAAATAACATTGCATTTATTTGGAAAATAAATTATCTGTATACAGTACATATTTACTGTTACTTTTGATATATTTAATGCATCCTTGCATAATAAAAGTATTAATTTCATTTTAAAAAAAGAATCTAACTGACCCCAGAATTTGAAAAGTAAATAAAATAAAAACACTGTTCCAAACCTAGTGAGCTGCCTATGTAGAAAGCTTCTGGCAACATTAGTGCACTCCTAAAAAGATGGATGTTCCAAAAGAAAGGCAGCAACATTATGCTAACATAATTTAGTTTCTTCCATTTTAGAGCAATTTTTAAGGAAGCATCACATGTATTTTTTACAGCTAATGCATTGATTCAGGCCAGATGGAACTAAAAGTCATGACCTGTGAGAAATTAATTAACATAGTCTGTACATTTGTGCATTAGAAGTGATAATTTTTGTGTTACATAGTTAAACCAGGTTACAACAAATGACCATCATTACATGTGAGATTGAGATATGATTCATTCACTAATGAAACAAGCAATCCTTTAGAAATGAGTCATTGAATCATTTACTTAACCGATTTGTTAAGTAACACAGGATCAAAACAAGTCACTGAGTTTATGAGCAAGTTATCAAATCATTTACTCAGAAGATTGATTTAATACTTTGCATTGCTTGGAGATGTTTAATGGCTGGTGGTGCAAAAACGATATTGCAAATTGCTTTATAATTATTACAACATCACATTTTTAGCCTTGCAACATGCAACATCAAGTGTCACTTGCAGTTCCCATAAGGAGTACTGTTTGTATAATAAAACAGTCGCTGCCTATGTAAAGTGATCCAAATCAGTTAAATTAAAGCTGCAGTCGGTAACTTTTGACGCTCTAGCGGTTAATAAACAGAACTGCTTGGGTCTTGCGGAAGAACATTGTAGCCGGAACTACTTCTCTCTGTTTATGTCTATGAAGAATCACAAAGGTACTGGGTTACTCCGCCGCGATACCCCCGAAGCAATCTAAAATAGTCTGAATATAAACACTTATTATAGGTGCACCCTATTCAGGACAAGCTAAAAACACGGTTTGGAAAATGGATTCATGGTGTACTCGCTTATTATATTCATTTTTCTACATTTTGAACACAAACAAAGCTACGGACCGCAGCTCTGATTGGTTGTTTCTTACCGGGAGCGGATACATTTCTGCAAATGGCAATAGGAGCACTGGGAGGAGCCAGAGGAGCTTGATTTTTTCACAGATTATCTGTCTCATATTCTACTGTCAGGACATAATGACAGGTTTAACAAATATGTAAAAAATATAGTTTTACAAAAGTTACGTACTGCAGCTTTAAGTTTTATTTCAGTTAGGATGTTATTTTAAAAGCCAGCTGCTTATGTAGGTTGTAGGCAACAAGACAGCTCACTATAGGTTTTGGAGCAACACTATACTGTAAAAAATATTTTTGTAATTGATTATAAAATTTACTAGAGAAAATTGTTTCTCCATAAAATTTAGCAATAAAATGGCAAAATTAAAATAAGGATATTTAACCTTGTAGGTAGGCGCAAAACAATTTAGATTGAAACAATGTTATAAAAGCACTGAATGTGTTGTTGGGTGAGTGTTATCTGCCTCCTTGTCAAGTAGAAACATCTGACTGCTGCCCTGGCTGTAAATACACCACCAGCTGGATGACATCAATATTGTATAGCTGTTTCCAAATATGGATCCCAACAAAAATGACTCAACAAAGTGAGAGGTAAAAGCTAGGAGTAGTTTTCCATTCCAACACTCCCATTAGAAGACCTTGTGCTGCCCGAAATCCCTTTACAAATAACCCACAAGCTCCATCTGGATTAGGACTAGGATTTGTGAGGAATTGTGTGTGGTTGATCATTATACTGCCTGGTGTGAGCAGATTGTAATAATGGATTTTAAAAAAGCACATTTCTTTAAAAGAACAACATGTAATTTATCTCTATTTTGGAACACAGTTGGCTTCAGTGTAGATTGATAAGGGAATAATGATCTATCCATCAGCTTTGTATCTTTAAGCCATTCCGACCTGCAATAATTTACAAATCCTTTCAGATTAATGTCTCGTGGTTGAAAATAAACAGTGGGGGTGGACCGCACACCGACTATCACTGTAATATCCCACTGCATCTTTATCTAGGATAGAAATATTAATAAATTAAATAAGTGCATGGGACAAAAAGACAAATAAGCTTTTAATGTTATTGATTTGAGTGTGTCTATAGATACTGGACAGCCGAATTCATCTTTATGCCACAGAGAAGAATGTCTAGAATGCCTAGTTGCTCACTAGGTCAGGAGCAGGAAATGCTCTCCCTCTCTCATCCTGTGGGTCATTTTCATTCATGTCAGGGCAATGTCACGGAAGCCAGCAGCAAGAAAGAAATACATATTAGCTTTTTATTTACTCTATAATAGTTATATGTTATGGTTTATGCGTTTTATTATGGTTTTATTTACAATGCGTTTCTCCCTTTAAAGATGAAATACTAAATCTCTGAAAGAGACTGAGATCCAGTTCTCTTTATAATGCATTTGGAGAGACAAAGTAGCTTTTGGGTTTAAGTGCTTGATTCTTTCATTACCAACAACACTCCAATTTCCTTTCAGATCCTTGCTGACTACTGCCTTCAGGAAGCTACCTTTTGAGACAGCATGATAACCGAACTGGAATCTCACAAGTGGCATAAGTAATATAAATTGAAACAAGTACTTCACAAAATGTTAGAGATAAGATTAGTATTTGAGTGATATTTTTATAATATTTATATATTAATATAATATTTATTAATATTTTGAATTATATTTTTATTTGAATATTTATTCATTTTGTTATGCAGTTTTGTCATTTTTATTTGTTTATATACATTTTACGTATATATATATATATATATATATATATATATATATATATATATATATATATATATATATATATATATATATATATATATATATATATATATATACGTAAAAGGGAAAAAAACATTATTTCAATGCTTTTGATTTTGCTTGCAAAAAAAAAAAAAGCAAGCAAAATCAAAAGCATTGTAATAATGTTTTTTTCCCTACCATTTCATATTTTTTTCCCCCATCACCAAATCTCCTTAGGGGCTCCATAATATTTTTAAATGACTTTAATTTATTTTTATTTCCGTTTTATTTTTAGTAATTTTAGTACAAGTACTTTAGTCTTTTTACTTAAACTTATTACAATTTCTAATCTAATTTTTCATTTGTAATTTCACTTTTAGTATTTATATTTTATTTCAACTTTATTTTGATTACCAAAAACAAATGTTATCCTCTCAAATCTATCCTTTCAGTCTGTGTCTGTAAAATCGCTCATTTTAATTAGTTTAAAATTTTTATACTTTTTAGTATTGATGGGTAAGTATATTAATGCCTTTTTTTCACTGAGCTTGTCACAGGGCATTCTGGGATTGCTTTCTTTACAACGGATGCTATGCGTCAATTTGGACAAAATTAGTATCTCATGAGGCAGCACAAGATACTATTCACTTGTTAGGTATGATGCCTTAAAAGGTACTCTAGTTAGGGAGCTCACTAAGTCCTAATGTGTTAGAAACTTCACAACTCTCACAAAGTGGCACAAGTGACAGATCAAACTTTCTGACAGGTGTCTGTCTACCTTTCTCCATTGAGTGGACGGAGTAAATAACAAACACCGCCTACAGCCAGTCATTCAGGATGTGTCTCCTATTCTCAGCATCCATCATGTACCCAAACTATCTGCAGTGACTCAACGAGTTTCTTAGCAACAGCTGAAACACTCAAGATGTCAATAGCAATGTTCTCCAGCATTATGACTATGATTCTTATTATCCTGTCAGTTCGCTTGTCTCGCTGTATGATCTTCATCCAAAAAACAAAAGCAGAAAACAGGCCGAATGACTGAGCTCACAATGGCAGATGCCTGGAGTGTCCAAAGGAAATGTCACTTTCTGTTCTGCAAACTTCAGATCCTCTTTTCTGTGCCAACAGCATCGTCTCTCTCTGGACTCAGCCAATCACAGAGCGGCATCTCTGAAGGCCTGCCTACAGTACCTACATACCTACCTATCCATCCATCCATCCATCTATCTATCTATCCTCTCCATCTAAAGTTTAGGTCACCTTTAGCTTCTCTGTCCTGCTTTTAGTCTGAGCAAGTGCACAGAATGAGAGCAAAAGAGAGAGACCTGTTTTAGCCAGAGTTATGTGTGCTCTCGGGAAGAACGATCTATTTTAAATGACCCCTCTGTTTGACACATTGCAAATAAGTTACGTTTCTGTAACTTCACAGAGCTTACAAGCTTACAAGCATCACATCAATTTGTCAGTAATTCCACACAGTAATTCCAATGGTCCCATATTTCATGTCTTTCCTCTCTCTCTCTCTCTCTCTCTCTCTCTCTGTCGATGATGCTGTGGGGAACCTGAAATCCTGTCAAGTAAACTCTGCAGCAACATATGCATTCAACCAAACACTAAAGAAACACGCACAACCGAACCGCACAGCTCAGAGCGGAGTGCAAGGGAATGGCCTGCAGTTACTTCAGTGAAATATTCAGAATGGCAACAGTAAATTGCTTTGAGACCGGCGAGTTTAAAATCAGCCTCTATAACCAGCAAGTCGTTTAGAAAGTCAAACTAAGTGAAAAAGACGTTAAGTTCACCTTCCTCAAGTTTCAGGAAGACAAAGCGTCCCTCAGATGACAGCAGCAAACACATATACTATATTTCGCTAAACACTCTGAGAACCCTGTGAGAAACACAAACACAGTGACTTCCTGTAATTAACACACACATGAACGAGAAGAGTGAAAGAAAAGCAGTCAGCTGGACAGGGGGGTTATCCTGGAGGTAATGACATTTGTCCAAACACTTGTTTGGATGACTATTTAGAAGAACACAAACAAAGCGCAGCGATAATACTGTAACATCTCATTAGTTTGCTGAGGCAATTAAAGTTGTCTCTTGCGTAAAGCTCTGCTACTATAGGGCACAGCAAAAAAAACATCTAAATTATTCACATTCCTGCAGTCTGATTAACGGATCCGGCGATTGGACTCCTTTCAAAATATGGAAAGGTTAGGTTTAGGTTTAGGGCAACATGCTGAGCTTCATTTTTTTTTTTTTTATCCCAGACAGTAAACACACTTGTTCATTCCTTCCTTTCTCCTTCCTGATCAGCATGAGACCAAAACATACCGAACAGCAAGGGCCAACCCACTCTTTACACCCTGACCCCTTCAATTCTCTTGTGGCAGTTCTTGGGTTATATATATATTCTTCCACTTTTTTTATATTTTTTTAAGAGTCCTGGAGCGCTTAGCTCCCAATACACTGATCTGAAGCAGCTACTGTATAATGTAACATCAAGAATTTGATAATCATACAGCCAACTCATGAAAACCAACACAGTGAAATGACTCTTGATAAGAAGAGGACTCACAGACCGCTCTTCTAAACTCTCACTGATTGTTCTGAACAGCTATGAGTCACTTCTGTTTGAATGTGAAACAAACATGGCGTCTTCAGTAAACATTAGTATGATTCAGATCCTAGGAACTGAATGAAGGTCTATATCTTTTTATCTTCCTTAAAAAAAAAAATTATATATATATATATATATATATATATATATATATATATATATATATATATATATATATATATACCCTAACAACAACAATAACATCATTCCATTTGATAAAAATTAGTAGAATCTGAGAGATATAGTATAAATAGTAAAAGTAGCAAGTGCAGATGTGTTTGACATCCCACAATTCCTGTCCACATTATTGTAATGCTATCAGATAAATCCTTTGCTGACAGCTGCAGTATTCATGGCTTTAATCACAGCTCTCTCAAAACTGAGGATGATGACTCTCCTGTGGGAGGAAAATGAATACACACACAAACACACACAAACAGCTATGGTCACACACCTAATAAAAGCAATTAAGTGAAAATATATTTATGTAACAGATGTGAATTAGAGACATTTACACTAATGCTTCTGGAGATTAATTTCTCTGACAAAACTATGAATCAGAGTCATTAATCAACACGTTCATTTGACGCTGCATAGTCAAGACTGAATCTACATTTTATGTGCTTGGCAGATGCTTTCATCAAAAGCAATTTACACTGGATTTAAGTTTACATTTAATCAGTTTTCCCTGGGAAGCAAACCCATGACCTTTTGGCATGGCTAGTGCCATGCTCAACTGATGTTCTTCATTTAAAGGAATAGTTCACCCAAAGAATGACATCTCCATTCATTAATTCTGCTTGTACACATTCAAACCTGGCACATCACAATCTAATGACATAATTATAATGTTATACATCACACAAATATATTATTTGGCTTCATAAGACTTCAAATTAACTACTTTATACCGATATTTGTCTATTTGGAGTGTGAATATGACGTAGAGTTGGCAATGGCAAGTCAGATTCAATCCCCAGGAATTATATGAACTGATGAAATGTATACCATGAATGTTAGATGCACTGGAATCAATGCCCACTTTGAACATTCTGCAAAACATCTCTATTTGTATTCAGCCAAAGAAATATTCAAATATTATTTGGAATCACTAGATCACAAACAATATCACAAGCGTTGCAATAGGACATAACTTTCAGATTTAAAATGCCAGGTATCACAAGAAAACAATCACTATAAAATAAAAATAATCTGCCTAGACAACAGCCTAGAGAAGTCAATCGACTCTAAAGCGATCCGTTATATAAGATGAGCTCCTAAATCCTAATGATCAGCTGAAAGTATGCAAACTGCAAGCCAATAACTGCACCATCTGTCAATTCAAGAGCTCTCATGATCAAAGACCAATCAAATATGAAGGGGATGTAACATACAGCATATAATATGAAGATAAATGATTGTTGTGCATTTCGAAGGGATGCGTAAGAGTTCTGATACTGATAGTACTGATATATCTGCCAATAATGATGGTGATAGTTTGGATGTCTAGTTTTAAAAACAACAAATTTCAAACCATTTTTTGCTGATGGTAAACGTTATTTTACGATGCACAAAAACACAAATGTGGTGCTAAATCTCTGCACAGTACACTGGAAGCTTGTGGGAGTTCAGACTAAAAACCTGAAATCCTGTTGCTACAGATCATGTGGTTTATTAGTTATTATTAAACAACATCTGCTTTTACAGTATATAATAAAAGATAGCAACTGGTAAACAGAAAGCGAGTGCCACAGATGTCTAGTCATTCCGAAGAGGAGCAGGTGGAGCTCTGTCTAAAGCCACGCCCCTCCTCTCACATAATTACAATTATAATGAGCATCCTGTCACCCCACATGGCCACCAACAAATGACATCATCTGTCACACGCATGGACATGTGCCTACATTTAGTCTTAAAATTTCATGGACGATTAATTCAGAGTGCTGATCCTTTAAAACAACTGAAATACACCAAATTGAAGCATGATTATAAAATATCACTGGGCAATGTGATCCATGCATGGAAAATATATGTTAGGTTAGTAGTCGTAAAATAGCAGGAATATTATAATATGATATGGAATGAGGTGTAATTTTTCATACTGGTTTATAGTCCTCTAATGTGGTCTTAAGCCCTTAAAGCGATAGTTCACCTAAATAAAATCAATTCTGTTATAGTTTACACACCTTCATGTCTTTGGACATGGGGTGAACTGCCCTTTTAAATATTTTTGATTTTGTGATTTTTCAAAATAACTCATTGTATTGTTCTCCAATAAGCTGATCACCATATATTTTAAAAGACATTCACCTTATTATTAAAGCCTCTTACAAAACAATGACCTCAAGAAACATCTCAGAAAACTCGCCCATGCATTTCATGAGTCAAGATCTTCACTGAATGTTTCAAACACTGACATTAAAAAGTGTCGATAACAGCAGATTGGTAATGTTGATACCATTCCAATAACACTGTGTTCCCTGGTTAGCACTGACATCATCTACACACTCATTATGAATGCCTTTGGCCTATAATACACTGAATTTAGTTGCATAATGTGGGCATATAACAGAAACATTACAACACTGAGATGTCTTAACCAGAGTCCACTAATCCTAACCACAATCAACCAGAGACAGAACAAGCTACTGGCTCCAAAACATTAAATATTAAGTGGGACTGTTCTTTAGCTGTATGGAAGGAACTAAAAATATGACTTTGCAAACCCACAGAGCTAGCATATGATGTTTAGAAACATGTCATGCTACTATAAACTGCAACTAGCCATACAAAAACACCATATTTTGCTTTCAAATGAACGTGGCACATAAAACAACGTATATAGAGAAGATTACTGATCCAACATGAATGCAACAATAATAATAATCTGAATAATCACACAAACATACTAGGAAGTCAATAAATATTGATAAGTTTAACCCCGTCAGTTGCAGTGGACTGCATAACTGGATGGGTCAAGCATCTATTTGCAAGACATTATCCAGCTAAAAGAGTCTATCGATGACCCAAGTCCTTAAAAAAAAAGGAAACAACTGCTTAGGAGTAAGGTCAGTTTGCAGAGAGGGTTTGTTTGCTGAACCCTCAAAGACTCCAGCTTTTCAAGGCTTCCCTAATTCATTCCAAAAATCACTCTCTTAATCCTAACCAAAATGTCAGCACACCTGGAGAATATGAGAATTCAGATGCTCATGACCACCTCTGACACTAAACCGTGAGGAGAATCTAACCAGAGCACCAAGTGTTATGTGATTTAGCAATATACTGACACAATGGAACAGCCTAATTAGCCATATGGGGTCTTTTTGGGGGGCTATGAATGATTGGTCCATGGATGTCCCTCAGTAATATGTGCTGTGCCGTGCCAAACCCTGCAGTAATTGGCTCATTTTAACAGAGCTCTAATGTTTAAAAACCACATTGTGCCATTGTAAAGTGCCTTGAAACATTTCAGCACTGGTCAGATCACCAGTTTTGAAAAATGCAAGAAAAAGTAGGCATTGAAAGCCTAAGTGAAGAGGGGCGATAACAGAACTCTTTGTTCAATTGAGGCAATTTGCATAAATACATTATAGTTCATTTTTAAGCTCACAATACATTAGACAAATACTTCCAGGTGTTTTTTTTTTTTTTAAGTAACTGAATCCAAAAATGAATCCATTTTTAATAACTTTTTCATTCTGTTATTCCATACAGTTTTATGAGAAAAAAAAACCTCACATCCTGTGATGCTGGCTTGATGTTTATTCCAAACCTGACACCAAATACAGCCCTTAAAATCCAATTTCAAATTTCAAATATAAAAATACTGAATGCTAGTTTTGTCTTCCATCATGTGCAACACACATAAATCTGATATCATCTAAAATGAGTTTTATTGTTTCATGGTACTTTAATTGTCATCGAATAATGGTTATATTCAACCATTGGTGGCAATGAATCAATGCACAGCAAGCTTTTTTTAATTATATTTTTTTATATATTTGCATCCTCATTCTTGGTACCATATACCCACATAAAAAAAAAAAAATATATATATATATATATATATATATATATATATATATATATATATATATATATATATATATATATATATATATATATATATATATATAATAAAAAAACTTCAACAAGGTGCATCATCACCATATGTCCCATCTCAGACTCCAGAATGAACTCACATATGCTTCGGTAAGTTAGAAAATATAAAATGCAAGAAATAAGGAATTAAACATCTTAAACTGCAAAATTATCCCAAGTTTTGCCTCTTTAAGTAGAACATAACACTACACTGGAATTAAATAGCCAGTAAATCATACAAAAGTCTTACATATTGAGCTGCTTTTGCATGTACATGTCATTGTTGTGACTCCAGATTCTATCAGTCCATATTCTAACAAAGGCCTGCCGTCACTGGAAACAGGACATATGATGCAGGATTGCGAGTGATGCAGGGAAAACATGGATGGATGTGCGCTCACACGCTCAAAAAAAAAATCCTGCCGTCTAGATCGTTCTCGTGCGCACCGACAGTCGTGACTGCTCATTTATTTTCCTTTCCCACAAAGGCATCGACTTCATTAACCTTCATAGCGATCAATATTCATCACCCCACCCTTCAGGTTCCCGCATCAACATCTCCCAGCGACCGAACGACCGACCTACCATTCCGTGCCAGCTGCCCGTCCGACGATCCTGATCCGGTGACAGTCAAGTCCTGTTCAAAACATCCCGTTAGGCGACGGTTTTAAAGACCACTGGGAGGACGAATCAAACAGATATAAAGAAAACAAGGTAGATGAAACAAAAAGAGAAGGATTAAAGCCTGAGTTTGCGATGCTGATTCACTGCGCGCTCACCATTGTGCTGCAGGATGCTGCTTGTACCATTATGGATCCTACCAGCGTAGGGATGGAGAAGGGGTGGTGGGGGGTGCGGGAGACGGGTTGCCGTAGCAACCGGAGGGAGCACAGGATGACGTCAAAGCCGAGAGCGGTCTCATAGGAGTGAGAAGATGGAGAGGAGATCTGCAGATTGGTGGGATTTGGCGCACATGATCGCCGACTGCGTGTTCGGAGGCGGGCAGAGAGACACCAGTCAGCATCTCTGAGCATTCGATTCATTCGGTTTCGTTCCGATGATTTAGTTCAAAGGAATCGATTCTTTCTTTCGAGTCGTTAGTCAAAAGCGACCCCAAAACCTAGGTCTTTCAACGGCAGCATGAAGTATAGCTCAATTAATATAAAAATGATTATCAACATTAAACCCTTCTTAAACCAGCAAAGACAAGGAAATCATCTTGGTTTACGCTGTCAATGGCACACATTGACGTTTTCAATTAAGTAAACTGTGGGTTATGTGAATAATGTTTTTTTTTTCAATTATGTAAGTTGGTGGAAGGCTATTTAGCCTACTGTAAATTCATTATTGTGTGAGTTTACGTAAACTATTTTTTTTCCAACGAGCTCGAATAAATAAAAATGTCAAATGTAGCGTTTTTAATTATTATTTATTTCAACACTCTCACCCCAAAAGTTGTCCCTTTTAGTCTAACCAGCGCAAACGCTTTGAATGACAAAGAATCGGTTCAAACGAACGATTCATTCGGAATCGCCCATCACCAAGTAGCTACTTCTGACATTAATAGGGCCTGCCCTAAAACACTGCACCACGGCTACTTATTTATATATTATTTTATTTATTTATATATATCCATATTATTTTCATTTCCAATAGAGAACAAACAAATTTCTGACTGATTCTGGATTTTTTATTAATTAATTAATTAATTTATTATTCAGAATACATTTCTGAAGCAAAGTTTTCTTCTTCTTCTTCTAGAAGAATTTTTTTTTATTTTTTTTACTCCAGGCAGTGATGTTGCAACATAATATGGGCTAGAAAAGGTAGATAAACTCTGACTGAAATTTTAAGACAATTATATTTGTGATCTGTTCACAAACTAAAAAGCCTCCAGGCACAGTGTTGTCACTCGAGAGCTGTGGTTAGATTGACTGACAGCCAAGCTGTCATCATTCTAAACATTTAGAGCAATGTTAAGTGGCAGAATATGCTGAATGTGTAAGATCCTCTAGGCATCTACCTCACAATTACAGTCCTGCTTCTCTGAGTATATATAATGACACAAGTCCACATTTAGGACTGTCTATCCAACAGCCTGTGCATAACAATGCCATATGCTCCCTCTCAAACATTTACACCTTAAGGTCTTTAGCAAATCCAGGGCTCAACTGTGACTGATATAGTTTCATATTAAATCAAATCAAAGATGTATTGAACTTGAAATAGTAGAGCTGAACTGTCTTGCATTTTGAGGCCTTGGTAAATATTGACAACATCTGCATTTGTGTCTTTTAGAAGATAAATGCCCAGAGTAAACTGTTCCACTTTGAAAATCAAGAGCAGAGCACTCGAGAAAATCTTTACATAATATCATTATGAAAATGATCTGCCCACTATGCAGAAACTGCCAATACCTTGCAGGGCAATGTTACCAGTCTGTTCACATATCTAATCAATACACATAAACACAAATGTGTTTAACATTTAACATCTTCCAGATGCAGGCTTTGCTTTACACACTAGAGCTGTGCTGCACTCTAGAATGGCACTAAAAAAAGGCTTTCTGTGTTATCAAGGAGAATCAGATTCATATTTCATGAAATAGAAGAACATGGCTTCATTTTGATGGTGGAAAAACCATTATAAAACATTAGTAAAAATCTTAGTATTTATTCCCCACACACACACAAGCACAAGTGAATATGATCAGATTGTTTATAAACAACAAATTAAAACTCTTATAAATGACTTCTACTCGCACTCAAAGATCAATTATTTTTTTTTATAATGACACTATAATTCCACGAGGGGGCGTGTCTTGCATTATAAACGTAAACACAACTGAACACTTAGAACAGCCAGTGGAAGGAAGCCATGAAAGCTGAATTACTTCCTAACAGATTGAGAATGCATCCTCTAGCTATTGAAAACCAACTTTCAAGCGTTGCGTGATGTTGATAAGATTATGTTTCGCAATTGATCTTTCAGGAAGGGAATTTTCTCTAAATAACTTATAAAATATCCATATGTTGTTAGTTGAAAATCGTTTATTTAGGCAGCTGTGACAAAATAGTGTTACTACTATGCAGAGCTCCATAAAATATACTGAACGTACTTGCATCAATCATCATCAGTGTAATGCTGATGATGACCAGCACATGGTCCAGTCATGGAAACACACAAATGTTTTTATTACTCTGCCTCTGAATAGAATAACTACTTTCAGAGTTGGAAAAGTTGCTGTTTACATATACAGGGACATCTGGATCAGTGGCGGCTCCAGACAATTTTGATTGGGGGGGCAATGGGGGGGTCCTGGTCTTTTCAAGGGGGGTCTCATGAAAACCAACAAAAAATACAGTGGACACGGCTAATAACTGCATATTTCTGCTACTAAACAACAAAAACACCTTTGCAATGTAAACAAATGACAGGCTACATTTGTTATTCATATCCTTCACACTGCACTTTCATGTCAGGTATATTATGCATTTTTATTGACATTGATATTTTTACATTTATTTCCAGAGAGATATTATTGAGTTTACAGGCTAAAGTGGTCTTGCTGTTGTAAACACTGTTGCTATTGTAGAAAAAATATTTGCATCACATTTAAAATCTGAATTGTTTTTATTTTTATAATGATAATTCAGAGAATGAGAAAATCTGAA